>NW_010358469.1:138320-200160 GCF_000414095.1 Morus notabilis | reverse complement strand
AGTCTCAGACTTTCAGTTTGATTATCATACATTCAACTATTATGAACATAAAGAGGACAATTCATAGATATATAAAATAAATAAATCTTTATTAATAGTCAAAATATCTCAAAGAATATTGTTACATTTATTCCCAAGGGCATAAACGCTAACACCGGGTTCATCCATTCAAATGAGAGGCCACGTCAGCATGGCGATTGAACAGACACGACATTTGCGCTTCTCAAGGGGTTTCGAAGCACCAGGGCCATCATTGCGAAAAAGGTTCGGAGTTAGGCTCCTATGCCCGAAGCAAATGAAAGGAGAACCAGAGCAAACCCCAGACCTAGCTCGAGGCAGTCCGTAGAAAAGCCTCGACCTGGGGGGCAGCTGTTGTGTGGGAAAATTCACATCGACATGTCAGACAATGATCAGGCCACATGTGGCCCCATGCCTGCCACGTCATTTAGCCCTCGACACCCGAGCCTCATTGGTCTCTCCTGTATGGCAGGAGAGCCGAATGTATAAGGAGACCGAGACCGTTGACCCTATACATAGTCGAGGTCTGTGAGACCAATCCGGATCAAATGACGCAATAAAGTCAGCCGTGAGAGAAGATACCCTCGGCAGAGGTCAGCATAGGCGCATGATAAGTGCTTTAAAATTCACCTTAAATACTGCTTTTGATTTATAAAATATTAAAATATTTAAGCTTTAATTAAACAATTTCATTATTTTTATTCATAATATTTTTTTAATTGGAATTTGTCTAGTTTTTGCTCAATTATTTACAGATGAAAGCGGTGTAAAAAGCCACACAAAAAGAAGCCATGAAAGCCATATTTTCAGCCACCCTAAGTCAGCCAAGCCGAGCCGCGTGAACCGAGTCAAAGCCACAAGCTGAATCTCACGTGGGTCCCAGGCCTGCCCAGCCACTCTCCCGTGCCTTCCTCTCGCGCCATCTCGCGCCTCGCACGTCACCTACATGCAAACCCAGAGGGAGCGCGTCCCATGCACGCGCGATCTCCAGCGCATTCCAACCCAGATTTCGCGTGGGTCCCGCACGACTGCTGCCCACTCCGCACGCGCCACCTGTCTAGCGCGGGTCCCCCACCTGCGATGCCAGCCGAACTTCCCAATGAATGCGCAACAGCTGTCTGTACTACTGTTCACCGCCAGCACACTTCCTCCACTCCGCGTGTGACACGTGGCAATTCTATTCCTTTCCTCCAACCAAGCTTCAACACGTGTCCCTCTTGTGCTGAATCCGGATTTCTTCTCCGCCAGTTGCCAGATTTCTTTCTCAAATCATATATCAAATTTCTCCTAATTTATGTGTAATTTTTTTTTTTTCCTTTTCTTTTGTAATTTTCTATTTTTATTATTTGTTTCCTTATTTGACAGGCAGCCTCTGAACACTATAAATAGAGGGGTTAGCCTAAAGTTTTTGGAAGCTTTTAATATTCAATTTTTAGTCGTCTTGCTGTCACTCTCATATTTTCTCTCTAGAACTTGTGAGAATGTTTTGCAAGCTAGGCTAGAGTTTTCTTGGTGAGGTTAGAGATGAACTTCTGTTGATTGACCCAATTCGGGGTTTTGATTCCTTGTGCGGTAAAGTTCAATATCTAAATGAATTAAATCTCATCTATTTTTCATTTACTTTTCAAAATATTGTGTGCCAATTTTTATATAAGTTCAGTCACGCTTTTCTTATGTATTTTTGTCATGCATTGTTTTGTTATTCAAATTATTTTACAAATTGTCTTTTACTGCAATATTGTCAAATTGATATATTGTCGATTTTAGATAACTTGTAATAATAATATTTCCGGAGCAACATAGTGATTTAATTTATTCGAATCTTTTATTTTGTGAATCAAAACTTGAATTGGTGAACGAAACATTAGGGATTCTCGACACCTTACCATTTTTTTTATTAAATTTCTTCCACACAAATCTTCTCTCCTTTTTATTTGCAACGAAAATCTCAAAAACTCTTTTTTTTCTTTAATATTTCTTGTTATTTTATTATCTCTCTGTGGATACGACTGCCCTTCTGTACTACGATTGACTGCTTGTGAACATCACTTTTGGGTGTTAATCAGCGCAGGTGGCAGAGCACAAGCAACTGGATCCACGTCTCAAAGAAGACCCCTGAGAAGATCAGCCGAATATCCCAAGGTTGCGTCTGGATTTGGAGAAGGTCAGTTGCATAAAAAATGATTACAAGCCCCTAAAACTGCCTAGACGGATCACTAGCTATTACAGGGATCTACAGAGCCATAATGGGGGGGACAAATTGGATGAGTGAACAGTCCAAAAAGTAATGGCAGGCTACGGTCTGCACAAAATAAGCCATAGGCCACTCGAGTGGGAAGGCCCCATGAGGGACACGGTCCAATGGTCCAAACTGCCTACCATTGGGCAAAGACTCATGCAATATCCACTATAAAAGAAAAGAGCCACCGAGAGAGGGAGGGATGATGAATTCTTTCCTTACGCATATGTAACTTGTAATAACAAAAATTAGAGAAATGCAATACAGTGGATGTAGCTCTTGATTAACAGAGTTGACTACTATAAAATTTCTGTGTGTTCTTACTTTCATGAGCGTAATCTCATTTACTTCACAACCTAGCACAAACCCTACTATAAATTCCAACATATTCAGTGAAATCATAAGTTCCAAACTGGTAACCCAACGGGCTACCGAGAGGTAATCCGATAAGGTCTTGTTGACGAAATTCCACCGTCAATAAATTCCATCACCAAAATAAAATTGATGCTCTGTGAGTACAATCGACACAAAGCCAGATACAATGCTACGTTTCCATGAAGAATCCTCTTCCGCAAACAAAATTCATTTTGGATCCCATCACCAGAGCAAAATTTGCTCTTTGAGTACAACCCACACAAAGCCACCCAGATCTAGACATCACACTACTGCTGAGATCGGCACGTATCGTCCGCCGCCCAACCCACATCCTAGCCCAGGCGCGTACATCTCCTCCACCGCTCTTTCTCATGAAGCCGCCCAGATCCGCTTCTTGTCTCATCACCTAAATTCGCAACTAGTTCTGCCACTACCACTTTGGGTCGCCGCCGTTGTCCAACATTGCCCTTTCACTTCCCTTCTCCTTCTCACATCTGTGTATTTGAACTGTACTTTGGGTGCTACTATGGACAATGACGGAAGGCTTAGGAGGGTCGTGGGTGTTCATGGTCCCCCTGACTAAACGCTAAATTTTTTTTTAATATACTAGAGTTGTTTGTGTATTGTTTAATTAAATCGTTTTTTATTTTTTAAAATTAAAAAAAAATAACATGATAACCATATTTATTATTTTGGTTTTTTTTTTTTTTAAATTGTTGTCAAAAATGAAAAATTAAAAAAAAAAAAAAACATGTTTTTAAAAGATCTATATACTCAAAAAAAAAAAAATCTTATTTCATACTTCTCCTCTTAAACCTTTCTCGTTTCTTCACTCTCTCTCGCCCTCTGTTTGGCTCGTGAGAAAATGCAGACTCTCCAACTAGATTTCTCTTTGAAAAATTTCTCAAATCTTTTATTCTTTCTCGGATTATTAGAGATAAGAAGTACAAACTCCAATCGAATTTCATTCATTCTCTTTGAAAATATTTTTTTCATTTAGGGTTTAGTTTTCAATTCATTTAGGGAAGATTTTGTGATCCTTTTTCATTTAGGATACATAGCATGGCAATCTGTTTAAAATTTGTCGTTTTAGCACCCCTTTGTTCTTATTGTTGATTAAGGGATTGAACTGGGTTTAGTTAGAGCGAATTGGACTGCCTTCATAAAGGCTCTAGAATTTCTATTAGTTTCTATTGCGTGGGTGGTGAATCTTTTATTGCTTTGTCTTAAATTGAAATTTTGAGGTATGTGAATTTAACATGATTGTTGTTCTTTTATTGAGAAAAAAATGTTACTTACAAGTGTATAAAATATTCTTTTCATTTTTACATGTAATATTGATATTTTCATATGTTGATATGTTATGAATTTAATAAACAGAAGTCGTTACATATGTAGATGTTAGTATAATCATGATAAAAAAAAATTTGACCCCTCCTACCAAAAAGTCCTAATTCCGTCACTGGCCATGGATTATGTAGTTCTTGTCGCAAATTTGGATTTTCTTCATCTGATTGTTTGGCTTTTATTTTTTTTTTTATTTTTTTTTTTTTTGAGAATATCTGATTGTTTGGTTTCAGTAAGATGAACGCAAATATTTTTTAATAATAAATTTGATCTAAATTTGTTTGGTAATTTTTAATAATTAATCTTTTCTTTTTTTTTTTGCTAGATAATAATGAATCTCTTTTGTTAGCTTAATTTAGTCTTAATGTTTTAAAAAAAAAAAAAAAAAAAAGTGCCCCATCATAAATCTGTTGACTTTATAGACAGAATTAAAAAGAAAAGGCAATTTGATCTATTTTGTGTACATCAAAAGGTGTTGTGAATTATTTTAACAAATTAAAAAATACTTTGAAATAAGGAACATAATTCAGAGGGTATTTATGAAAATAATTCTTAAAAAATGATAATGAAAATTTCATAAAATTTTTAAAAATTAAAATGAAAAAAAGGTAAAATGAAAAAAAAAAGCTTAAAAACAATAATCAAACGTCAAATATGCTTGATTAGAAAAAAATAAATAAATAAATAAATAAATAAATATTCAAACATGTTCTTCCTCCTACATCATAAACCCATAATCCCATATCAAATCTACTTTTTCTCTAGTGGCCAAAAAAAATAAAATAAAATAAAATCTTACTTTTTCTCCACCAAAAACCCAAATTTGAAGAAATAAATATGAAAAATCAATCAAATCTGCATCTTTCATTTTTTACTATTAGAATAATAGAAATGCATTGGAGATGTTTTTAAGTGTTTTTTTTTTTTTTTTTTGGCTAGTAATGCTTTAAGTGCATGAGAATAACATATATTAGTACTTGAGCAAGTTCCATTTAATTTAAAAAATATATATTTACTATTCTTGCCCTTTTTTATTATTTTGCCCCCTTTTTTTTTTTGTCACAAACTTGATTCAAATTTAAACATTCAAAATGTTTAATGTGTATTACACTCCTAATTTTAGTTTAGAATTTTGGGTAATTCAAAAGTTTCTTGATTCATGCCTGTATATATAATTCATAATATACAACGGATCCTAAAAAACACGCACATTTTTGAAGGGGTGTTTTAACTTTTAAGGTTGTTTTCTTTATTATTAATAATTGGGAATCTCTTTTTATCATTATTAATGTTTCTTTGTATTTTCTACCAATAATAGAACCAGCCAACAACCGGGCGACTTATGAGCGGCGAGAAGAGAAGAATGACGTATTAATCGGGTCGGATTATGGGGCGGGGCCCCTTAAAGGCCTTCATATGATTATGAATCTTGATCTTATTTTTATGTCGGAAAACATTGGTGTTCTTGTTGTTCTTGACTTCTTGTTGTTGTTGCTGCTGCTCGGACTCGCATACATACATCCATACATCCGCATCCAGATCGGCGATTCTCCATTGACGCATTTACAAGCAAGAATTAGGAGAAAAGATTTCGAAGCCCAATTCTTTTTGCTGGTTTGTGTTCTGAAACCATTCCTTTTTTCCTTACAATATTACAAATCCGACTTAAATTTGTGTTTTTGCTTTCCTAATTCTAGTACATATAAATAGATATCGATAATCGATTAGAGTAAACCGATTATATTATTATTATTATTATGGTTAATGATGAAAGCAATGAATACATAATGTTTGGTTTGATTTGGTTTGGTATTGAATGAAACAAGTTGAATGAATTGTGTGATCAGAATTAGGTGGTGGTGATGATGGCGGCGATGACTGGGAATGGGAATGGGAACGTTCCAAGCAGCGGCAGCAGGAGCAGCTCTGCGATTAATGATAACAATGATACGGAGGACGACGGGATGATAGCTGTAGTGCTATCCGAAGAATATACCAACCTCGACGCCGCTAATTCTAATACTGCTCGCCTTCCTAATCTGGCTCCTCTCCCTGTCTGTACTACTTTTACTCTTCTAAATTATTTATTAGTTGTATTATAATCATTGTTTGATTGGTTTTATGTAGATTAAATATATTGCCTTTTGATTTCAACTTGATCCGTTAAACTATAAATTATCATCTCATAGTATGGATTGACTTCAGCACGTTCCTCGGATAAACTCGTACATCCCGACCTTGAGTGATGCGAGTTTGGATCACCAACGCCTTCTCCAGAGGTTAAATGTGTATGGTTTACTTGAAGTTAAGGTCTCCGGCGATGGAAATTGCCAGGTTTCCTTTCTTTGCATTCATTCCTTTCATAATTCGTTCGCTCGTTCATTCAATATTGGCATTCTCGGCATTCATTCCTTTCTTGATGTTCTGCGTTGCAGTTTCGTGCACTTTCAGACCAGATGTATCGTTCCCCCGAATATCACAAACATGTGCGCAAAGAGATTGTCAAACAGGTATGTACCTGTATTTTCTTTTCAGATGAACTACTAGCTTTGACTTAATTACAACTACACTCCTTTTTCTTTACTCTTAAAGCCAGTGGCTATGTATTTCGGTTGCTAATAATGTATTCCTCACTGAAAATTTTCTTTGCAGCTCAAAGACTTCCGCTCCTTGTACCAAGGCTATGTTCCGATGAAATACAAACGTTACTACAAGAAAATGGCCAAGTATGTCTGTCATTTTGTCATACTTTTGTATGTATTTTGACTTGGTTGGTCGTACATCTACTTAGCTTAGCTAAGAAGAGCTCAGTAATTTACCACATTATCTTTATATGCAGACTTGGCGAATGGGGCGACCATGTTACTTTACAAGCAGCAGCTGATAAGGTCTGGTCTCCTATATATGCTTCAAAAAAAAAAAAAAAAAAAGGTAAATATTATAGTTTTGTAGCGTATTATATATGATTATTAAGCTTTTATTTGCGTTATGATGCAGTTTGAAGCAAAGATATGCCTTTTGACCTCATTCAGAGACACTTGTTTTGTTGAAATTATGCCTCGACATCAGGCACCTAAACGTGGTAAGTTAGTAGCACGCATGCGTACATACATACATGCATACAGACATGCATACATACATGCTTGCTTGCATGCATACATGCATGCATACATACCCTTGCTCCTTCATCTCCATGAGAGATTCAGATGAAGTAATATGGTCCTTCGAGCTTTACTTTATCGAGGCTTATATTACAAAAATGCTGTTTAAGAAGAGGAAGATGAGATCCCTGAACGATACCTTACTAATTAGAACAACTTTTACAGAGCCTCATAACTCAGAATGTAATATTACCTAATGGTGTGAAAAAAAAAAAAAAAAAGGGGCGAAAAAAACCAAGCAAAGCAAAGCAAAAAAAAAAAAAAAAAGGGACGAACAAAGCCAAGCAAAGCAATGCAAAACAAAACAAAACAACCTAGTGGTGTGAAAGCAAACAACATAAACAAAGAATGTCCGGATACTCTGAACAAAACAAAATACCAAAATATTGACATTGATCTTGCTCTTTTGAATCATGCAGAGTTGTGGTTGAGTTTCTGGTCTGAGGTTCACTACAATTCATTGTATGAAATTCAAGGTTTGTTTGGGGTTTGAAATTCGTTTGTATTATCAATTAGAGCTTCAAACGTTACTTTTCTTTTTTGTTCTTTTCTTTTCTTACCTGAAGTCAAAGAGAAAACAGCATTTCAAACATGTATTACCTAAATTGTTCTTTTGCAGATGCCCCTGTTCAGCAGAAGCCGAGGAGGAAACATTGGCTGTTCTAGTTTGTTTAAGCAGATTTGTCGAAATCACTCACTCAGGTTGCTCTGAGAATAGCGTGGTGCATATGTTGTGCTTGTTCCGTACATGTTTCTGATTCCTTATAGAAGGTTCTTATTTCTTGATTTAGTTTACAAAACATATATGGATAAATATTTCATTTTTGGCCTGTCCAGCTGTAAATTTTAGGCGTCCTTATTTATACACACACACGATATATTTTACGATTTGATTGTTTATTCTTTGTAACGTAAGGATCGAATGATTATTCGTATGTTGTATGTGTATATTATTGGTTGAGTGGAATTATTTGGTTCTTCCTCTTGAGAAAAGAGTGTTGAAACGTCATCAATATAAAAACTGTTATTGCGTAATGACAAACGAGAGAAATCGGGTTTTTCCAAGGTTCTTCTCATTACAAATTCTTTAGACGGAGGAAGAAAAAAAATAGGTAGGCATGAAAATCAAAAGAGAGAGAGAGAGAGACAGAGAGAGATTAAGGAGGCGGATGATGGTCACTTCATTTCCAATTGTTGGCGACAATGTCAGCCAAGTCAACGACCCTCTGGGAGTAACCCCACTCGTTGTCGTACCAGGCAATGACCTTGACCATGTCATCTCCCATAACCATTGTCAAAGAAGCGTCGACAGTGGAAGAGACGTCAGTGCATCTAAAATCGACGGAAACGAGAGGTTCATCGCAGACGGAGAGAATGCCGTTGAGCTCCTTCTCGGCACTTTCTCGGAAAGCAGCGTTGACCTCCTCGGCGAAGGTCTTCTTGGAGACCTGGACAACAAGGTCGACGACAGAGACGTTGGGGGTGGGGACACGTAAGGCAATGCCATTGAGTTTGCCTTTGAGAGTGGGGAGGACAAGGGCCACAGCCTTGGCTGCACCGGTTGAAGTGGGGACAATGTTGAGAGCAGCAGCGCGAGCACGGCGCAGGTCACGGTGGCTGGCGTCAAGCAGCCTCTGGTCACCGGTGTAGGAGTGGGTGGTGGTCATGGTTCCCTTTATGATGCTGAACTTCTGGTCGAGCACCTTGACGAAGGGCGCAAGGCAGTTGGTGGTGCAAGAGGCATTGCTGATAATAGGCTCGTCGGGGTTGTAGGCATCGGCGTTCACGCCCACGACGTAGGTCGGGATGTCGCCCTTCCCTGGGGCAGTGATCAGCACCTTCTTGGCTCCTGCCTGAATGTGCTTTCCTGCACCCTCCCTGTCCACGAACACTCCGGTGCCTTCAATTACTAGGTCGATTCCCAAGTCCCTGCAATTATAACACTAGTAGTCAATTATATATGTGGAATACTCACTGCAATTTATCACCATTATATTGGGAATGGAAGATTATGTAATGTACGTGAGAAAATTATTCTACTAATAGAGTAATATATATATATATATATATATATATATATATATATATATTTTTTTTAATATATATATATATATATGTTGTCATTATAACTTACTTCCATGGAAGATTGACGGGGTTCCTATTAGAGACAACCTTGATGACCTTGCCGTCAACAGAGATGCCGTCAGTGCCAACAGGCTTGACGTCGGCGTTGAAGATGCCGAGGGTGGAGTCGTACTTGAGGAGGTGGGAGGCCTGCTTGATGCCTCCGGTGTCGTTGATGGCGATGACATCAAGAGGGGAGTCCTTACGGCCGTGCCAGCACCTCAAGAAGTTCCTTCCGATTCTTCCGAATCCATTTATGGCAACCTTTAGCTTTGCCTCCACTACGCCTTTCTTGTATCCCCCGCTGCTTCCCACCTTCATTCATTCATGCATTCGTTTGTTTGTTTAAAACATCATATCACCAATAACTAACAACTCATCATGTTAACTACTACACACACACATATATATACACACACACACACACATAGCAAACATTATAATGTGATGACCAACCAAATCAAATGTACGAAAGCATCCGGTGCTGATATTCCATCAGATGTGTGTGTGAAAATAAAACAGAAAGGTCAGAGGGTAATAACGTCGTAGTTCCAGTGCATCGTCATATTTGTAATGATTATTGCATCACCAATAGAGACAGAAAAGAAAAGAAAAAAGTAGAATACTGACTGCAGATGTCTGGAAGGCAATGACAGAGAGAAAGTCGTCGGAGGAAGCCTTCCTGGCGAATGGAAGGGAAGCGGTTGAGCTTCGGAGTCCAGAGAATTCCGAAAACCCCTTCCCGCTAGCCTGAAATATTAAAGCATGAACATGAACATGACATGATATGACATGATATGGTAAAGCATGCATATTACATACAAGGAACTAGTAAGAATGTTGTGTTGAATTACAAGTAGAAAAGTAAGAAAAGAGATGGGTACCTGAAGAGATGGTTTGGCGACAGAAAGAATAGCGGAAGCCATGGCGGGCGCTACCAACAGCTAGCACCTCCTAATAACTAGTTGACAGAGAGAGAGAGAGAGAGAGAGAGAGAGAGCTCTGCTCCAGTCTCTAATTGGAACCAACTGTTGAAGTAGCGAAGCCAAAGACAGAAAAATTAGCAGCTTCTTCTTTTTCTTTTCTTTCTTTCTTTTTTTTTTTTTTATAAATAAATATATACCACTTAGTTCATCACTACTTTTTTTTTTATTTGTTAATGTGTGTGTAGAGGCAAGAGCCAAAGAAGAAGAAGGAAGAGGGATGAGTGATCAGTGACTGAAATGAAAGCAAGAGAGGATGAGATTGTGGATAGCCTCTCATTTAACGTATGGCTCTCGTTGCCGCTTTGTCTTTTGCTTCTATACTTCTAATTCCTTCCACTCTTTTCCTACTCTTTCTCATTATTATTAATTATTACTATTATTATTATTATTATTATTATTATTATTCACAATTATATTACTCATCCATTTCTACTACCACTAGTCTACTGAACTCTATGCTTGTATACTCTTTCTACTAATCTGTTTCACGCTTATGTTCAACGCATTCTTTTACTTCTGCGTAAAAAGAAAATTGTGTTTAATCTTAAAAGGGTGATAACTTTATACACTATTAACAACTCATGTTGAAAGTTTTTTGTTTTTAAAATCGATATAAAAATGAAAATGATAATTTTTTGCTGCATTTTTTTTTTCACCAGACAAGAGTTTTTATGCACATTTTGCTAGCTAGGCATTGGGATGAATTAGAGGAACTCACATTTTAGAGAGTTGACAATCGAATATAGCGCTGCTACAGAAAGAATTTAAAATATATTTAAAAAAAATTGTTGTATTTATTTTTAAAAGTGTATAGATTTAGATTTTTACTGGTTAAAAATTTACGGGTAAAAATGGTAACATGGACTTGGAGACTTTTGGGCCGCAGTCATGATTCTTATGAGTCGTGGCCTTCCATTCCCCCATATTCTAAGCACCAAGTCTTAGGATCTAATTTTATTAACCCAAAACCAAAAAGATTAAAAGTGGAAGAATTTTTGAGTTTTGACTACAACCATCCAAAGCAGCATTAAATTGAAGGCTTTTTATATGAATCATCATCATCATGATGATTAATCAAACTGTTGATCAATTGGACTGACTGCATCTATTCCTCTTTCTTTTTTCTCTCTTTTTTTTTTTTTTTTTTTTAGTTGTTACACTTACAGATGAAGAATTGGTCCACGTGTACGGCTCTCATTCTCTAACCACTAATTAAAATAAAGATTGGAATATAACACTAATCTCCCTCTCCTGTAAGGAAGACGTTTTGATTGATTATTATCAACTACTAAATTAACAAAATAGAGGCTACAGAGCAACTCCCACTCGATCCTTTGCTTTGCTGTCAGTATTTACTGGCAATCAACAAGAATATTAACAAAGCTAGCAAATAGGAAGGAGAAGGTAGGCTCCCCAAGCCACAAAGAAAAGATCTCCTCTCTTGGGTTAATATTTTTATTGTTTAGGTTAGGGGTCTAGTTCACTTTGAGCGAGCAACCGCCGTAAATCTACAACTGACTCCATTTTCAAGTGTCGCGTTCAAATCGTCCACCCTCGAGTTCAAATAAATAAATAAATAATGTTTTATTCAACTTGAACATAGCCAAATCAAAGGAGAGAGATACATGTATAGGACCAGTAAGAACAAAGGAGAATCTGAACAATGCAGTTTTTGACTTGAAGAGGGCACTTGCTCAGCAGAGAGACTAGTTTGCATAGGTTTGCTTGCGGAGAAAGCTGTCCCTCTGAATGGCGAATGCTTTTGATTTGGACGTTAAAAAAGAGGCCAACTCCCACTAAATCTTGGACCATAAGCCCAAAGTGACCCCCACCCCACCCACCTTTTGAATGGCATATAAATTGAGCCTGAACATGGCACCAGACAGCTGCAAAAACATCTCTCTCTCTCAACTCTCAAACACCAACACACACAAAACTCGGAACTCGGAAGCATGGCAAAGGAAGCAGACTTGAAGGTTTGGAAGTCTTATATCTATTACGTATAGTCAGTCCTCTTTGGTTTTTTTATTCATTGCCCTTTCTTTTTCATATTAGAGAACTCTTACCTCTAAAACAAAAGCTGCATTTCTCTCTATTCCAGAAGGTTGAATTGAAGGTTTTCATCAACTGCTGTGATGGCTGCAAAAGAAAAATTAAGAAGGTTCTTCGGAATGTTGACGGTAAGTAACAACATACATATGCGGAACCTTTTTCTTCAAACTTTATCCAAAACCGTGTGTTATTATATTTCTTGCCCTTCAATACCAACTTCTGGTTTGCTAATTTAACTTGTTTTGAAAAAAACAAAAACAAAAAAAACATAAATTGCTAGGTGTATATAGGATGGAAATCGATCCTCTGCAGCCAAAAGTGACAGTCGTGGGGAATGTGGATCCTCAAATTCTGATAAAGAAGCTTTCCAAGGCTGGAAAACAAGCAGAGGTTTGGAGCCAACTTGGGAATGAGAGTGCCGGACATGCAAAGAGAGAAGGAGAGGAGAAAAGGAATCTTGAAAATGAGGATGAGAAAACCAAGTACCAAGAGTTCCCATGCGTTGCTACGCCTGATAAAACTACTATAACAAAGGAGACGGGGGAAAAAACTACAAAAGCTTCAAACCTAGTCAAGGATCAGAGTTCAATTACTAAGAATGGAAGTGAGACTGCTGACCAGATTAATGTTGTTCCCACTACAAATCCCGTCGTGAATTGGTCCGTTCATCAGAAGACGCGGCCCGTTGAAACAATCAACCAATTAAGGAATTGCAACCCACAGTGTTACTTCGTTGACCCTTACAGCACTGCCACGGCCGTGACCTATCCCTACTATGCCATACCTGCTTCATCTGTGACGGCTCCGATACTAGTCACACCCACACCTACGTGCAACGGCATGCTGCAAAACTACCCATACGAAAGGGCAGTGTTTCCTTTATCATTCCAGACACTAGCACCTCCAACAACACGAGTCGGGGACTATTTCAGCGACGATAACACCATGGGATGTCATATCATGTGAAAGACTGTTGTCATATTAAGGTGTTCGTTTGGCTCTTGTTTTCCTTGAGGAGCATTTTGAAGCATCATTTTTGCAGATTTAACTCTTCTTGCTGCATCTTGCCTCACAAGCTACAAATTATATCTTCCTACAATAGGCTCTTTCCTAGGCTCAAAGTTTTTCACTAGAGTGTAATTGAAGCAAATACAAATCGAAATCAAAGCATCTTATTTCATTTAGTTTGATCAGCAATCAGCATGAAAGCAACATGAAATTTCAAAGAGGGTGCTTGTTTTAGGAGATTTTCTTGTGCAAACTCTCAATGTAAATGGCTACAAAAGCCAATTAATGAATGTGGCAGGCTTAAAATGATCGATCGGTTAGTGTTGCTGATTATTTGCTGGTTGAACAAAAAAAAAGAGCCTAGATTTTAAGAACCGAAGATATCCATTCACTAGCCATCATCATCACTACAAGAACTCAAGCACTTGCATTATACCAAGAGAAGAGAGTCAACAGTGGAACATCCTAAAAGTTAAAAAGTTAAAGACATGGTAAAGAAAGCAAAAGGACAGCGAAATGCATAGCTGATAGACATTGAAGAATTGAGAGTCCCTGGCATTGGCAAATTGGTTGCTGCTAGTGCTGTTCAAAGAGAGGGAAGAGGTGGCCTGTCATACCCTGAGTATCTGGAGCTTGGAGGAGAAGGCGATGGCGACCCAGTCGGGCTGGGAGGAGGACCACTGGAGCTGCTCGATCTCGGCGCCGGCGGTGTAGGCGAGGATGGGGTCGAGGCCGCCGTCGAGGGGCTGGCCCATGGAGGAGAGGTCCCAGATGAGCGCCTGGGAGTCGTCTCCGGCGGTGCAGATGTGGCAGGAGCTATGTGGGGCCCAGGCGATGGCGTTGACGGAGGCCTGGTGGCGCTGCAGCTCGACCACCGGGAGCGTGGGGAAGCGGATGTCGAGGACGACGACCTTGGCGGTGTCCATGATGATGGTGGCCATGTAGCGGGGGTCCTGCTTGTTCCAGCCGAGGCGAACGAGTGGGGTGTCGGGGTCGGAGCTCTCGTAGATGATGGTGGAGTGCTCCTTGTCTCGGAGGTCGAAGACCCTGACGGAGCCGTCGGCGGAGACGGAGGCGAAGACGCCGACGCCGCCCCAGGCAATGTCGTAGACCTCCTTGTCGTGGGCGATGAGCTGAGTGTCGACGGCCTCCCTCTCGATGTCCCAGATGGTGCAGGTGGTGTCGATGCTGGAGGTGCCGATGCGCCTCGGCTCCGCCTCGTTCCAGTCGAAGGAGGTGAGGGGCCCGCAGAACTCGCTGTTCTTGTTGCCGTTGAGGAGGGAGAGGAGGCGGACGCGGGAGCCGCCGCTGTTGGTGTTGGTGTTGTATTCGTCTCCATTCCCATTCCCGAGGTGCGCATCAGAATCGTCATCGTGAATCCTCCAGAGCCTCAAGAAGTCGCTGGAAGTGGCGAGGAGGTCGGGCTTCTGGCACTCCTTGTCGGGAATGAAGATGGTCTTAGTGGGAGGGTAAGGGTGCTCGAAGGAGAGGGCGGGGTCGGAGCGAATCTCGCCGGTGGAATCGTCGAGCTGAACAATCTCGAGGCGGTTGGGCAGCTGCTCGAGAAGGCTGGCAATGGCGAGGCGGTACTTCTTGTCTCGTCGGACGCTCCAGTTCATGGCGTAGATGTGCCACGGGGCCTCGTATGTGTAGATCTCCGACCTCTTCTGCTGCTCGTCCGACCCTTCCTGCTTCACCTCGCTTCCACTCCCTGTCCCCATATTCCAAGATTAATATGTGTATATATATATATATATATATCTCTCTCTGATTCTCTGTGTTTGCTTTATTTGATTCAGCCAAATCCCAACCCCACCGCAGGCAAAAGATTGATTGATTGCTTCAATCACTCAAATCCAAAACAAGTCGAAATGAATAAGAGAGATTGATTTGGGCGTTTGAGGATATGTTGGGGTGGGGTTTTCCCCCTCTCAGGAAAAAAAAAAAAAAATGCGCTTGCTTTTCCAGAAAACGTCCCTATACTATAGAGAAGTACCATTTGGGACTTTTTGCAATTTGACTCCCTAAATTCTGTGTTCTTTGACACTTGAATCCCAATTTAAGAATTTTAACACTAAGAACCCCAAACTCTCTTTAAGGGAAAAAAAGCTACAAGGACATAAAGTGTGTATAATATATATATATATATATATAGGAATTATCTAGTCTGATAAACGTTACTTTTCTCGTTCATTCTTTATGTGTGATACTCAATTTATTTAATTATAACATTAAAAAAAATATAATTTAATTTATGTAATATTAAGTATTATACTTAAATAAATTAAATGTTCCACGTATAAAAACACACCAATATGAAAAATAAAAAATTACATTTTCCGAGCTATATAGGTACCCGATATGTATATGTATGTATATATCTACTTCATTCATTTATTTGTTCTTTTGCTTTGCTGGCTCTCATTTTAGCATTAGGATAAGAGTCTCCGGGATGGGCAATGACGACCACTTATTTATTCTTTCAGTCGGAGTCTGCTCATTTGGTTTTGTACAAAAATAACACAATCCTTGTGCCAAATGTTTTCCGTGTCCCAAATTCATCCCTTTTCGTCCACTCCGACATCAAAAACAAAGTTCGGTTCCGAGGAAGCCTTCACCTTCCTCCAAAACTGCACCAGTTTCAGGCAACTCAAGCAAATCCACGCCAAGATTATCCGCTCTGGTCTTTCCCACGATCAACTCCTCCTCCGGAAAATGCTTCAGTTTTGCTCCACCTCCGGCAACATGGACTACGCCGCTCTCGTGTTCCGCCACCAAATCCCCTATCCTCTCACTTTTACTTGGAATCTCATGATCCGAGCTTACACCTTAAACGCCTCCCCTCGACAAGCCCTCCTCCTCTTCACACTCATGACGTCCCGCGGTTTCCCTCCTGATAAGTTCACCTTTCCCTTTGTCATCAAAGCCTGCACAGCTTCTTCCGCGTTCCGTCCTGGGGACGCCGTCCACGGGCTGGCCATCAAAGCCCGTTTTTCCGGAGATATCTTCGTGCAGAACACGTTGATGGATTTTTACTTCAAGTGCGGAGACGCGCATAGTGGACGCAAGGTGTTTGACAAAATGCGCGTTCGCAATCTGGTTTCTTGGACGACCATGGTTACGGGCTTGGTCGGTAGCGGCGACTTACGCGCTGCCCGAGCGATCTTCGAGCAAATGCCGGCTAAAAATGTTGTGTCCTGGACGATAATGATTGACGGCTATGTTGAGGATCGCCAACCTGAGGAGGCGTTCAAGCTGTTCAGAAGAATGCAGCTTGACAATGTTAGTCCCAACGAGTTCACGCTCGTAAGCTTGCTGAAAGCTTGTACGGAGCTGGGGAGCTTGAAACTGGGAAGATGGGTTCACGATTTCGCTCTTAAGAACGGATTTGAGTTGGATGTTTTCTTCGGCACGGCTCTGATTGACACGTACAGCAAATGCGGTAGTTTAGAGGACGCGAGGAGGGTGTTTGACAAAATGCAAGCCAAGAGCATAGCTACTTGGAATTCGATGATTACGAGCTTGGGCGTTCACGGGTTTGGAGAGGAAGCGCTCGCACTTTTCGCGGAGATGGAGAGGCAGAATGTAAGGCCGGATGAAATTACGTTTGTGGGGATTTTATCCGCCTGCTTGCAGAAAAACAGCGTCAGTGACTGTCGCAAGTACTTTGAGTATATGAATAAACGCTACCGTATACTACCGATTAAGGAACATTATATTTGCATGATTGAACTGTATAGCCGTGCCGGTATGTTGGATGAGGTCGTCCGATTAGTCAATGCGATGCCAGTATGGAGGGGGCAGTTATGCCAATGGTATTGCTAATATATGCGAATTTGGTTTCGGACACGTTGAGGACTTGAATCGGTTAGGAGGTGGTGAATGCTTTACTCCTGATCAACCTAGGACTCGGTGCTTCGAAAGGGATGTGGGTTGATTTTCTGCTAGACAAAGTACCTCTCTCTCTCTCTCAATACAAGAAAAACAATGCTGGGACATGTGTTATTTTATGTGCTTCAAAAGGTTTTGTTCAAATTTGATATATTTTAATGGTTATGCATATAGTTGAGTAGACCGCGCCAATACAAGAAAAACAATGGGATATCTCTGCGTTTCATGTGTGTATATATACATAATTAATTTAATTTTTTTTTCATAGGCATTTATGAACCAAATAAAGTGGTTGAAACTAGTTGAAATGCGAATCAAATTACGAGTGGCTTAGTTCAAGTTTTATACTGTCCTTTTTATATTACAACTTGATGAACTTATTATACTCTGAATACACAGTAATTTAATTGTAGCGTGGATTTTATACGACGGCAAACAGTGATTCTCCTTGTTTGATGTCCTATGTGGGTGTATATATACAGATACAGATATAGATATAATGGTATAAGCGTTTGTTTGCAGTTTTGTTTGAGGGAAAATGACAACAAAAAAGCCAAAATATGAGGGCGGCATTACCAAAGGATTACAAATTTACAATACAATAATCCAACACTTATTTATTGTCGAGAATATCGACTTGGCTGGCTGGTGTCTTATTTGCCTGGAGGGTCTGTGTTTCTACTTTCTACCTATAAAGAAAAGTGCTTTGGAAGACAAACCATTAGAACGTAAAAGTCGAATTCTGATGTTCATCAATCATCATGCCTTAATCCTTTGGTGGGGGTAAAATTTTATAGCTAATTATTCATTTTGATTACTTTCTATCTATCTGTTGTCGCTTTCCATTTTTCCTATTAATTTAGTTTTTCCAGTAACTGAGAGAGAGAGATCTATTTGATGGAGAAAAGTTCACGCGGAAATCACATTTACAGGACAAGGCTTTTCTGCCACTATCTATTTGGTAACGGCTCTGCTGAATATGTGCTTCTTGACGTAGATGACCAACAACCTGGTGCTGTTGTCAATCCATTTCTCAGTTTCTTCAGCAGAACAAGTGCGCACGTATGCGCTTCTTGCAATGGCTGGCTTCTGTTTTCATGCCCTAATGAAACTGATATTAGCCTCACCCATTACAGTGTTTTTAACTTAGTCACCAAGCAAGACTTCGCTCCTCCTCAACCTCAAATCCGCGGACCTAGTATTAGAACCGGTCTCGCTGTCGACGGTCAACACTACCAAATCGTACGCATTTTCGGCGTCAATAACAACGGGGGCAGTCTATTGGAGCTGGAGATTTACTCGTCGCAGAAGGGTGTGTGGAGACTCGAGCGTCCCTTGATTCACCTCCCACCTGATCTTCCCAAGCTCAACACCGCCCCTCTCTTCTCGAATGGAGCCATCCACTGGGAGTTGGGGGGCCACTTGCTCGTGTACTGCATCCTCCATGGTGAGTGCAAGCTCATCCCACTACCGAACCATGTGGATTTAGACAAATGGTCGCCACGCTGCCTAACATACGGGCAGTGCTTGTGGGAGTCGGAAGGGCGCGTCCACTTCTGCTACTCTGATTTCGAAGGGATTCACACCTGGTTCCTCCTCAAGGATTTAGAGGTTCAAGACTATTGCTCCTACCACTACAATCTTCGGTGGAAGCATGCTCACACCATCCTGCATCAAACTCTAGTCGCGCAGATTAGCCCTAGGTTTTGGCACTCGGGGCTATCATTTGCGTCTCCTGTGGCTTACGTTGACAACACTTGCACGATCTACTTAAGGCTACCTGGGGTGGTGGTTTCTTATAATCTAAGGACTCAAACTCTCAAGGAGATTTGTAGATACGCGTTCCCCAAGAGCAATTTCCACTGCTGCTTGATTGTTCCTGTTGTTTGCAGCAGTGATGCACTAGATTTCAGGGCAAGCGCCGACGGCCGCGGCGAAAGACATGGTGCGGTGGCTTAGGCTACTAGTAGTAAAGATGACGGGGATCTCCAAATGAAAGGACAAGAGTTAAAGATGTTTCACATTGGCAGAGATCTTCTAGGCGTAGCCTCAAGTTTGAAACAAGTTATAAGAGATGTTGTACCTTTTTTACTTTATGTTATTGTACATGGCATCTACACTGTTTTTTTTTTCTTTTCTTTTTTTCGGGTTAAAATTATTTATTTGAGTTGACGTGAGATAAGCAACTAATTATCGACAAACACAAAGACAGATAAGATAAGAATTAAGCGTATGAGTTCAAATTATAATTCATTATTTTGATTTTTAAAATTTAAATATTTTAAAAAAAAGAATATTATACAACAACAACAAGTCTTAATTTTAATTTAATTAGGGTTGGCTATATGGATTTCACTTTTTCACACGGCTCTGTTTGAAATTATATTTTTCTGAAGGCCTAGATCTAAAATGTATTTCCTAACGATTTCGGTCCACGTAATTATTAGTCTACCCCTCCCTCTCCTAGTATTAGGTATAAGAATGTCCTCCCAAGCACGAACTGGTGCTTCTAGCGGTTTACGTTGGACATGCCCGAACCACCTCAAGCGGCCTTCGCGCACTTTATCTTCTATTGGTGCTACACCTACTTTACTACGAATAACTTCATTCCTTATGCGATCCATTTCGTATGGTCACTCATCCATCTTAACATATGCATTTCTGCCACACTCATCTTAGATATATGTTGTCTTTTAATGGCCCAACACTCACTACCATATAACATAGTTGGGCAGATTACAGTCCTATAGAACTTTCCTTTCAACTTAATAGGCATTTTGTCATCACATAAAACTCTCGTAGCATTCTTCCACTTAACCCACCCTGCATTAATCCTATGTTAAATATCATCTTCTATATCTCCTTCGTACTGCACTATAGACCCAAGGTACCTAAACTTCCTAGAAGTCTCAATCTCCACATCATCTAAAGAAATTTCATCACTCTAATTACTTGAGTTACTAAACCTACAATGCATGTATTCAATTTTAGTCCTCCTTAACTTAAATCCCTTCGTCTCGAGAGTCTGTCTCCACAGTTCTAACTTACGGTTAACTCATTCCCTATGTTCATCAACTAAAACTATATCATCCGCAAAAAGCATACACCAAGGAACTCTATCTTGAATTTCTCTTGTCAGCTCATCCATCACGATGGTAAAAAGATAAAGACTAAGAGCAGATCCTTGATGAAGGCCGATCCGAATAGAGAACTCTGTCGTGTAGCCTCCAGCAGTCCTCACACTCGTGACCACCCCATCGTGCATGTACTTAATTACCTTAATATACCTCACATGCACTCCTCTCTTTTCTAACACCCACCATAAAACTTCCATCAACACCCTATCATATGCCTTTTTTAAATTTAGAAAGACCATATGTAGGTCCGTCTTGGCTTCTATGTACCTTTCCATCAGCATCCTAAGAAGAAAAATGGCTTATGTGGTTGATCTGTTGGCATGAAGCCAAATTGGTTACCTGAGATGGTAGTTGTGGCCCTTAATCTCCTTTCGATAACTCTCTCCCAAAGTTTCATAGTGTAGCTTATTAACTTTATGCCCCTATAATTGTTACAATTCATCACATTTCCTTTATTCTTGAAGATGGGAACAAGAATACTTCTCCTCCATGCATCAGGCATATGCTTCTTCTTTAGTATCTCATTAAAAAGCTTAGTGAGCCACACAATTCCAACATCTCTTAACGCCATCCAAACCTCTATTGGAATATCATCTGGCCCACATGCCTTCCCCTTTTTCATCTTCCATAGTGCAGTTTTAACTTCCAAGACTCTGATTCCTCTTGTATACATCACATTAGGTTCTCCTTGTGACCTAAGATTGCCAAACTCTATTGCATGATCATCATTATAAAGCTTCTCAAAGTAGCTCCTCAACTTTTTCCTAATGTCTTTATCTCTTGTTAGAACTTGATCCGTATCATCCTTAACACACCTCACTTGATTTAGGTCCTGACACTTCCTTTCTCTTATCTTAGCTAATTTATATATATCCTTCTCTCATTCTCTAGTCCAAAGTTTCCTATATACCTCATCTAAGTAAGTAGAACGAGCCTTATCAACTGCTCGCTTAGCTATATAAAAAAAAATATTATAACAGAACTAAATATCATAATTTATACAATGTAGAATTCTTAAAATAAATACACACGTCGTAACAGTGGAGTTTGAAAAGTGAAAAATAATAAAAGTAGCATGCTATAGTTTTCTTAATATAATAGGGGGCGCATATATAATTGAATAACTCTGTAATTAATATTTTTTTATACAATACTGTGTAATCCCCATTCAAATCTCTTAATGCCACTAGGAGGTCTTAAGGAATTGGCAATTCAAATAATTGCCAAACAATTCAAAGCAAAGCAGAAAGGGGAAAGCAACGTTTGCTCACTAGTTTTGTTATCATTTTCGTTGTCTGTTTTAATAACATTCAAGAATCAAAGCAAGAGAAGTATGTTTTTGGGGAAATTGAAATTTCTCACACAAGGCAAGGGTCCGGGTGTAACTCTCTTGAGAAAGAAGTCCAATTTCTGACTTTGATACCGTCACCACATTCAAATCCAAATCCAAATCCAAATCCAAATTTACTACCATCAGTTCACTACGAGCCGCCGGCCGGCTAAACACTTTCTCCAATGTAAGTTCATCCTGCCGTTTTCTTCAACCTTTTTTTTCCCCCTTTTTTCTTGTTAAATTTTGTATTAGTCAAAATCACGACTTTTTGGCCTATCTTTCTTTACCCTTCCGTTTTCTTCAACCTTTTTTTTCCCCTTTTTTCTTGTTGAATTTTGTATTATTATTATTATTATTGTTATTCAATTGGCATAATCAAAATCGAATTTCAACCGCTTGGCAAAGGCAAAGGCACAACCTTTCTTCTTCTTTTGTTTATTGGGCTTCTTTTTCTTCCATTAGATAACATAAGCAACGATGTTATGGGTAATATAATATGATATATATACTTTATAATTTTATGAAAAATGTTGTCCTTGTTAGTTGGGTCAACTTTCCCAGCACATTCTCTCTCAGGCAGGCCGATTATTAACTTTGAATTTTTTTTATTATGATGTAATAAATGATTTCTATTATATGTTGGAGTGGCTGTGGCACTACATATGTAACTAATAATAATAATAATAAAACAATAAATTAAATTTGGTTTTTGTTTTTGATAGAATAGATTAAAAATTGATTGATAATCAGAGCAGGTAGAGGAGCAGTAGCGACTAGTGGGAGAGAGAGAGAGAGAGAGAGAGGCATCAGAACGGAATCGGATCTCCCATCATCAAATATCAGTAGTATATTATATTGTATCTGTGTAAATCTGATTACGTTAGGTGTTTTGATTAGCAGTATAGCAAATTTGTTTGTTTTCTTTTTTGTTTCCTGATAAATTTAGGACCAATTTGACTTGACATTTTTGTACTGTTAAAAAAATTTTGTTATTTTTATATTGTTAATCAGAAGTTGTTGTGATTAAAAATATATAGGTGTTTGGGAATTTTTTTTTTTTTAAATTATTGTGAATAACAGAAACAACAAAATTCATAATATTTATACACCAAAATACTAAAAAAATATAATTTTTATTTAATTAATTAAAATATCTCTAAAATATAAATTAGTTTTATTCAATGAGATAAATTATATATCTATAAAGATATTATTAAAATATATGAAAGACTTAGCATAATATATTATTAAAGATATTATTAAAATCTATTCAAATTTTTCATAAGATATTTATTAAAATAAAATTTAGCATAAGATATTTATTAAAGATTCTTAATTTTCATATAAACATTTAAATAAATATATTCTTTAATTTGATTTAAAATAAATAAAATAAGTTGATATTATTAGAGTCATTTTAGTAAATTTAGACAATAACAACAGAAGCTGCTGTGAAAAAGCAACTTTAATATTCTTCTCAAACTTTATTGTGGGGGAGTAGTTTTTAGAAGCTGCTAAGTAAAAATAAATTTTACTAAATATCTTGACTTGCTCTAACTTCTTAAAAAAGCTAAAAACAACATCTATAAGCAATGCTAAACGAGCCCTTAAGATTACAAACTTCTTAATTATATATTTCTTGGGCAATTATGGGAAAAGAATGTGTTGATTAAAGTAGTAATAAACTATAATGTTGTAACCATTGTTACTTAGAAAAAAAAATATATATATATACATATATATATATATATATATTGTTAACGGTGAAATTTCATCAACAGGATTGCGTTGGGTCACTCCTTGGTATCTCGTAGGATTACTGGGCTGATATTGGTGTATATTTGAAAATAATGTTTATGAACAATTCGTGTAAACTATGTGGTGAAGGAAATATGAATGTAATGCCTAAATGAAAGGACACACGAAGTTTATAGTGATTCACTCTGTTAATAAAGAGCTACATCCACTGTGTTTTTGCATATATATTTCCTTTTTTTAATTACATATAGAGTGAGGAAGAGAGGGCCCCTTCTGTTCGGGGCTTTCCCCCATTTTATAGTCAAAGTTTACATCAGGAGTGGTTTTTCTCTGTAGGCCTACCCACTTGAGTGCCTACTACCCTATGGGCCTAGACCCATAGCTTGCTAACAGCTTTTTGATTGTTCATTCATCCAGTTTGTCTCCTATTACAGCTCTGCAGATTCCCCTTTAATCCTCCACAGTCCGTTAAAGGGCGGTTTAGGGGCTTGTAATTAATGCATGTATTACTGACATTCTTCAAACCAAGACGCAACTCCCTTGTCCACTCAGGGGCCTGGGGACGTGGACCCATGTTTGTGCAATCGGTTGTACAGAGGGTCAACGGTACAAAGGGTCAACCTTAAGAACCTGCTTCATGGAGGCTTCTCCTCCTTGGAGGGGTCGGCCTTTCAAAGGCCTCTCCTCCTTCGAGGGGTTGGCCGTTCGGATGCCCCTTGGGGCTCCTAGCAAATTTAAGAACCTGCTTAATGGAGGCATTTCCTCTTTGAAAGGGTCGGCCGTTCGGAGGCCTCTCCTCCTTGGAGGGGTCGGCCTTTTGGAGGCCTCTCCCCTTTTAAGGGGTCAGCTGTTTGGATGCCCCTTGAATCTCCGCCCTCTTATACTGACGTGACAGCGCATATTTTCTCACACAACATATGTGTTGTAATATTGTATTGGTTTTGAAGTAAAACAATTATAACTATTTTTTTTTTCTGAGGGCAATAAATGATTTATATTATATGTTGAGGTGGCCGTGACACTAAATGTATAATAAAATAATAATGCAATAATAATAAAACAGTAAATTTAAATTGGTTTTTTATAGGAGTTTTTCTAACCGTACACTTTTATTTATAATTTTAATTTTTTATCATTAAATCTGATGAAAATTATATTAAATTAAAAAAATTAAAAATGATTATTTTATTATTATTGTTTTTTTTTTTTTTTTTTGGAGGATTATCACATTTTTTGGGTAGAATACATATAAATTTAAAAATTGATTGATGATCCGAGCGGATAGAGGAGCAGGAGTGATTAGTAGAGGGGCATAAGAACAGAACGGGATTCTCGCCTATCGATTCGGATCGGATCTCCCATCGCATCATCAAACTCAAAATTTTTGTTTTTTTGATTATTGGTTTCATGAGAAAATTATAAGAAATGGGAAAAGAATGTGTTAATTAAAGTACACATATATGTAAAGAAGATACAGCGTACAGATAGAGAGATAAACAATCCTAATAAATGTAATAAATAAATAAATAAATTTAAGAGAGAGAGAGAGAGAGAGAGAGAGAGAGAGCGTTGACGGAGGGGAGAGAGAGAGAGAGAGAGAAAATGGCATTGAAATTGGAATTGGCCCCTCACCCGCAAACGCAGGTACAGTCGTCGTATAAAAGATGGAAGGAGGGACAGGGGAGAGGTGCAGGCACATTAGTATCCGCGGTCATCCCCATCTCAATCTCCTCTACCTCTACCTCTACCTCTACCTGTACCTGTACTATCAATATCAACAAAAACTTTGATAACAGAACAAGGACAAGGCACTTGTTAGATTCCTCAATCTCAAACTCAATCGCCAACAGTAGTTATTCGGTTAATACGAGGACGAGGACGAGGAAAATGGTAAAAGCCGTCAGTTTGGGAGACCCCCTCCTCGCCGAAGACCAAGATGAAGCCGTCGTCGTACCCTCCGACCACTTGTCCCAACAAGCTCTCGTTCCCTCCCTCCGCGACGTACGTATCTCATTGACCAACTCTATCTCTCTCTCTCTCTCTCTATCTCTCTCGTGTCTGATGATCTGTGTAAGTGCTTAACAGTACCTGGAGATGTACAAAGCCTCCATCCAGGATCCAGGCCGATTCTGGTCGGAGATTGCCTCCCAATTCCACTGGGAACGCAAATGGGATCCGGATCACGTCTTCTCTCACAATCTCGACGTCACGAAATCCCAAGTCCACATTCAGGTTATTTTTATTCTCTCTTTTCTCTGTTTTTTTTTTTTTTTTTTTCTTCCTTTAATAATATCTTTTTGCATTGCAGTGGTTCAAGGGCGGCATCACCAACATTTCCTACAATTGCTTGGACAGAATCGTGGAATCCGGTGGCGGCGACAAAATCGCTCTTTTCTGGGAAGCCAACGATCCCGGCTCTGATGCCTCTTTGACTTACAAACAGCTCCTCTCCAGAGTTTGCCAGCTTTCAAACTACTTGAAAGACATTGGCGTCAAAAAGGGCGATGCCGTCGTTGTTTACTTGCCCATGCTCATGGAACTTCCCATCACAATGCTCGCCTGCGCCCGCATCGGCGCCGTTCATTCCGTATTTCCCTTGCTTCTCTTTTTCATTACTTTCATTTCCATCTTCTCTTCTTTTCAACCATCCGCATCCGCCTTCATAATTCCTTGTCTTTTCAGGTTGTTTTTGCAGGATTTTCTGCAGAATCTCTTGCTCAGCGAATCATCGACTGCAAACCAAAACTTGTCATCACTTGCAATGCTGTCAAGAGGGGTTCTAAGATCATCCACCTCAAAGACATAGTTGATGCGGCCCTCCTCCTATCCGCCCAAACCAACGTTTCCGTAGGTCCGTTACGACTCTTAAACGCTTTTCTACAATCATCTCCACTTTTTAACCTTCAACAACACTTTAGTATTGTAGACTGCAACGCGACTTGTACGTTCTCAAAATCTTCATCGAGCGCTTTTTGCCAGATGCTTTTTATATTATCATTTTGCTTCCCTTATTATCGCTCTAAGACCATGTCCAATGCAAATGTTGATGCCAATTGTATATTTGGCACCAATAAGTATGATAATGATATATCTCACTTGTTGTTTCTATTCTTGCTCTAATGCATAATGCTATTTCAAATACTAAATCTATTTTTTACCATAATCATTAAGCTTTGGAAGTTGTAGAAACAAACTCTTAACTCTATAACAATTTGAAAATGTAAATATTGCAATGATATTAGAAGACAACGTGACATGCCAATGAATATCGATCAAATGCCAAATTTACCATATGCTATACCTGGTGGTAAATTTACCACAAAGTATCGCATATTGTAAATTTGGCACAACCAAATGACGCTGCATTGAAGAGTGTTTTTACACTCAAATGCCAAATTTGCAATTGAAACATCACTTGCAGTACTGAATTGGAGATACTCTTAACAGATATATAAAATCACTCTTCTATATTTAAAGTTGTAAGTTTATTTGTCTGTTTATTTATTTATTTATTTTTAAGCAGATAGATGCCTAGTCTTTGAAAATGAAGCAGCTATGAAGAGGGAACCTACTAAATGGCAAGAAGGAAGAGATATATGGTGGCAGGTCAGTGTGCAACCGGTCCTTTCAAAAACTATGATTCTAATGAAAAGAAGGTTTATCATATCTATTATGTGCATAGTGTATTAAAACCATCTCTAATACAAATGTTGGTGCCAACGTTATATTTGATCTGCTATTTTATTTTGTGCTCTAATGCATGATGTTATTTCAAATGTTATATCTATTTTTTGTCATAATTATTAAGCTTTGAAACTTGTAAAAGTAAATTTTTAATATTAAAATTTTAAAAACAATAACGTCGTAATGATTGAATAAAAAAGTTGTAACGGCTTTCATCTCTACTTGGTATGATATTGTCAGTTTTGGGCCTAAACACGCACGGTTTTGCATTTGGGTTTTACCCAGAAGGCCTCATATCATTGGGATATGTGTAATTACTTATAAACAGTTACATATCAAATTTCTCAAACAATGTAGGGCTGTACAACTAGCACAGTCTTAACCTTTTGCCTCAAGGGATTGATAACTGTCATACAAAAGTTAATATATCAACCACTAGCAATCAAATGTCAAAGTTGACATATGCTATACTAGAGAGTGATTTTTCCACTCAAGTGCTAAAATTTGGCATTTGACAAAAACTTTGTATTATATTGGGGATGCTCTAATATAGTTGGAAAACCTCTATAACATAATAGCATTTCTTTTGCCTTCCAACTTTGAAATCAAAAGTCAGTAAAATCTCGTACAATGTTGTTAGATGAGTCCCGGATATTTCTGGTGCATACTTCTATCAGCTCATAAGATCATAGTGTTGTTGCATAATTGTTTTACTCATTGGTGATAAATTGTTACTATCTTCTAGGATGTGATTCCTGAATATCCAACGCATTGCGAGGTGGAATGGGTGGACGCTGAGGATCCATTGTTTCTGCTCTACACAAGTGGAAGCACTGGAAAGCCTAAGGTATGCATCATCAAGGATGTGCTTCTTATATTATCTTTTTTCTCTCATGGAAAAAGGAAAATGTTTTTCCCAGTAGGTAAATATTTTCTTTTTCCTTTTTGAAGGGTGTTCTCCATACAACTGGAGGGTATATGGTGTATACTGCAATAACATTCAAATATGCGTTTGATTATAAACCTACTGATATTTATTGGTCAGATTACCCTATCTTCTTTGAGACTTCATAATTAAAGTACATGAATATTAGATTGTTTTGCTGCTCAACATACCGACTTTTTTCTCCCTTTATTTTAGGTGTACGGCTGATTGTGGTTGGATTACTGGGCACAGCTACGTCACTTATGGACCCTTGCTCAATGGAGCTAGTGTCGTCGTTTTTGAAGGGGTAAATTTACTTGCAAAGCAGACTAGTCATTCATAAATCATAGAGGATAACTAACCTAGACCTAGATTTATGTGTGCAAATAAACCATACAATAATCGCACTTTTGGTTTTACAATTTTATGGAATCCTATTTGAAAGCTACAGACAAGAGTTTGCACTTTGTAGTTCCAAACCTGCAGATTGTAGAGTGAGAATTGAGTTTTATGTATTTATGGCGCATTTACACTGGAAGTGGAATATATGAACAAAAGAACTATCCTCCTATGGCAGTAGTATTTGCTTGTGGAGATTTTCTAGGTAACTATCAAGGCAAAAGGCCATTTGCAAAATGCCACTACCAGCTTAACATATTAAATTCACATATCAATCACAAATGGTAAATTAGGAAAATCTAGTACATTCTACTATCAGTGTAGTCCTCTAATCCGAATGTATTTACGTTCAACATGCAGTCTCCAAATTATCCTGATTCCGGTCGCTGTTGGGACATTGTTGATAAGTACAAGGTTACAATATTTTACACTGCTCCCACATTGGTGCGGTCCCTAATGCGTGATGGTGATGAGG
The DNA here is from genome assembly GCF_000414095.1 of Morus notabilis. NCBI lineage: Eukaryota > Viridiplantae > Streptophyta > Magnoliopsida > Rosales > Moraceae > Morus > Morus notabilis. The sequence goes on along the minus strand of NW_010358469.1, from coordinate 171,248 downwards.
CAAGTTATATCTGTGACTTATAAACTCTAGTTTATGTGGATATCAATATGATAAAACACTGCAACAAATATCCTTATTATGATCAGTTCAATGGCGCATGTTCCCACCTTGTGATGTTGCTTAGTATGAACCCACGTCATTTTGTTTATTTTACATTCATGGTCACGACTGAAAGGCAAGGCAAGCATAAAACAACATATGGAAGTATAAATCACCACTAATTCCCCATTACACTTAGAAATAATAAATGAAAATGGAAAACCCTTGAACGCTTAATTTGTAGATGTGCATAACGAAGCAGAAACTTTGGCTTCTCAAAAAGATCAGTTGAAATCCATCTCCTTTTCCTCAAATATCCTGGAATTTCTTTCCAACCAAATCGTCCAAAAATCTATTCTCTTCTATGGGGTATTCTCTTCTGCTGTCAATTGTTCTCTTTGTTTGAATAAAATTCATTGTTGAATAAAATATCTACTGATGAACTTGCTCATGTTATTTTGATATCCATATTTTTATTGGTCCGTCTAGTTGTCTGATTAGAAGAGCAGAAGTCTGTTCTATTAGTTATTACATATATTGATCAACTCCATATCCTTGGTGTGCATGTAATTCAGTTTCTTAATTGGTTAATTGATCAACAATTGTTCATACTGCAGTATGTTACTCGCTACTCAAGGAAATCCTTAAGGATCCTAGGAAGCGTTGGTGAGCCTATCAATCCTAGTGCCTGGAGGTAGCCAGATTCAATAAGGAAAAGTGTATATATATGTGTGTGTGTGTGTGTGTGTACATATATGTTATATATCAAGTAGCTTCTTTAATTAAAGCCTATTTGGTATTGGCGCAGGTGGTTCTATAATGTAGTTGGAGATTCGAGGTGTCCTATTTCTGACACTTGGTGGCAAACAGAAACCGGTGGCTTCATGGTAATTTTTGCTCTGTTATATTCTGATGGAACTCATATAGGAGCATTAGGCATGGGATTTCTTGGATATTTTTTCAATTGATTGAATACATGCACGTAAGTGCATATAGTTCCTTCTCGGCTTCTCTCTGTCACTTAATATGTACATAATTCTTCATTTGTTCATATGGCAGATAACTCCTTTACCAGGTGCCTGGCCTCAAAAGCCTGGTTCCGCCACTTTTCCTTTTTTTGGAGTTCAGGTAATTTTTGCTTGTTTTATCGTTTAGAGCACTATTTATTTATTTTTTCCTTGCAAATGTAGAGTTCAGAGCTTTGTTGTCTTCTACTTGCATGAATGCAGCCTGTTATAGTAGATGAAAAAGGTGTCGAGATTGAAGGGGAGTGCAGCGGATATCTTTGTGTGAAAAGCTCTTGGCCTGGAGCATTCCGTACGCTCTATGGTGACCATGAAAGATATGAAACCACTTACTTTAAGCCATTCCCTGGTTATTATTTCACCGGAGATGGCTGCAGAAGGTAAGTGACAATACCAAACTGTCACTTTAACTCGTTTAATCTCCCAATGCGCGTTTATAGGACAATAACTTCCCTTTCCTTTTCATTTTTTTAATCTTCCATATTGGATGCCAGACTTGCTAAGGTTCAAAAATTAATGTTTCAGGGACAAGGATGGGTATTACTGGCTTACGGGAAGAGTTGACGATGTTATCAATGTCAGGTATTTGATGTTTAATAAGTTTCTATCCTTATAGAGAAAATTGTATTTGAGTTTCAAAGATTCATGTATTCTAGAAAAACCATGTCGTTATCCTCCCTCACGTTTGTCTATCACCTGTGTGCCGTTTATTGTTAATGGTAATAACAAAAAAATGTACGCTTTTATAGTGCGTTGGTGGTGGTTAATGCTGTTCATAATTCATGCAGTGGACACCGTATTGGTACAGCTGAAGTAGAATCTGCTCTGGTTTCACATCCCCAGTGTGCGGAAGCTGCTGTCGTTGGTGTTGAGCATGAGGTATGTCTACTTTCAGGTGTGTGTTCACATGTTTATGAGAGAGAGAGAGAGGGTATCAAAGGTACTTGTCGTAGGAATGCCTTAACCGATGATAATTGGCCGCTCTAAGTGCACAAAGAGGGTATCTAAACAATATTGCTCATGGAAAAGGGATGAGAGGATGAGACCATGATACTTTTGCAGCTCTAGGCGAAGGGCAGAGTACAAATTTATACATCATAAATCGTGAGAAAAATATGAAAAGAGATAGAGAGAGAAAATGCTTGCCGCCAGTTTCTCAGCAAAAGCATTTTCACTGTGTAGGTTAAAGGGCAGGCTATATACGCATTTGTTACTCTTGTAGAAGGTGTTCCTTACACTGAAGACCTACGGAAGAGCCTCATACTCACTGTTAGAAAGCAGGTACGCCTCCTACCTAATGACTTGACGACCGAACAATTCAAAAATATATTGTTGCAATCACTCTTCTTGATTCTCTAGAGGGTTCATATGCCAGGTTTATAGCTAAACGTGTTCCCCCTTTATCTCTCTTCATTAAATTTGATGAAGAGATATTTTTGTGCTCTTACTCTGTAATGCCTAATCCCAAATAATTTATGGGTCTCGTTAAAGTGTTGAACTACCTTGTTTGAATGAAATCCAATGCAGTTAAACTAGAAGATGACAAGTTTTATGGTGGAAAGCTGTTCAGTCTTTTTCAGATTTAGTTCTCTAAAAATCTAGCCTGGTCGGTGTACCCCCCATTTACCTTTCTTCTAACTTCTAAGGCTTCATAATTTGCGCATCCTTGAGGGATTGGTTATCTAATTGAGTATGAGCATTTGTTCTCCAATGACGTCTAGATGAGCTTGAACAATAAGAAATAAACTTAGCATATATCTCGTAGTATCTTTGGATTTTCACAAGCGGATGTAGAAATTTATAAGCTGTGATCTGACACTTGAAAAATGTTTGACATTTCAGATAGGAGCATTTGCTGCACCCGACAAAATCCACTGGGCGCCTGGCCTTCCAAAGACTAGGAGTGGAAAGATAATGAGGAGGATTTTGAGAAAAATTGCTTCCAGACAGTTGAATGAGCTTGGAGACACTAGCACACTAGCGGAGCCAAATATAGTAGATCAGCTTATTGCACTCGCTGATTGCTGAAGGCATTTGTGCATGGAAGGTAAAACTATCTGACCTTCTCCAGTTGTTATGCGGTGATCAAATATAGTAAATAAGGAAACACTTGGGTAGTTCATGAACATATCCATTTTGCTTTTGTTCCGGAAATCCTTCATGCCGTGATTTCAAGTCGGATGTGTCTACCAAGCATAGCGTCTCAACTGGTTTTCTGGCCAAATGCCTAAACCAACCGAGACTACTACTAGAGGTCCACAATGGCCTTTTATGTTCTTCAGAAAACCAATATGCAAGACTAGATTGAAAAAGCTTCAATATCATCTCTCCATCCCCTTTATTTAGAAATATATATGCGAGACAAATAAGCTGAGCATTATTAACCTAATTCGAGATTCTAAATTCCGGTGCAGGATCAGCTGTAAGGTATACGAGGGGAAAGGAGTGCATTCACATACTCCTTTTGTAAGATCAATTTTACATGTCTCTCTCTAGCAAGAAAGAAAAAAAAAAAAACAGATCATATTTATTTCCATACATGTAAGGATTGGGCATTGTTTTTGCTGTGAAGAATAAGATCAAGTTTTGAATAAAGTGATTAAAGCGAAGTAGTATTGCTTGTAGAAGACTGTTTGAAATATCAATTTGATTTTTATTCCAAATGTCCAATTGAGCGTTTGTTCCTGCATGGCTGTCAACTATTGGATTCAATTATTGAAACGTCAATTTGCGTAAAAGGCTTTTTGATTTCGGGGTGATTTAGAGGAATACCAGTTGTAGTGAATTGGAATTTAAATAAACTACTTTTGAATAACTTGCGCCTTAATTTGACATCAAAGTGATACAGATAAACAATCAAACTTAAATAAGTAGTATACAACTTTATTTACACGAGATTTACATCGGTTAAGTATGTTTTCAGTTGACCCCTCTTCTCTCCTCTCGTTTCTCTATCCATCTCTGCTCTCACTTGTTGGCACCGGCAGTGTGGCTGAGATGGTGACCTCGCATTGGCAATCTCAAGTCTTGAGTGCTGAAGAGCTTCCAAAGTCAATCATCGAAATCAATCATTGCATTGACAATCATGTTGGCGAGGTGATTGAGGAAGTGACTGGAATCAATCAATGATGAAACAAACGAATCCGGTCACCACGGATGTGAGGTCGAGGCAATTGTGATGTTGGCTCGTTGGTCGTTGCACCGGCTTTGCCCACATGATGCTAGATATTCTGATGTGCGTTACCTTATAGTATCACACCAGTCAGGCACGGCCCTTTTTTCTTTTTCTTTTTCTTTTTTTAAAGCACATTTTGTTTCAACTTTGAAATGTCATAAAGAACATAGGGACTTAACACCTTAGGAACAGAATCAACAGAAACTAAATCAAACGATAATTGAAAATCATAATTAATATCAGCAAAAAGTAAAATAAGTAGATTACTCGGAATTTGAATACGAGAACAATCTCTGGTGCAATGTAATACACATATTGCACCAATCATCATAATTAGTCTTTGTTCACTCAAATCATTGCACTATAGGAGCAATCTTTTACAGCTCTAGAGCATTTAGTTCAAATTCCATTTGAGTTTTTCATTCTGTTTTATCAGTTTAATCATAAGACTAGAGAAATGTTCGCGGATGGTATATATCTTCGTCTGGTTCAGGTATTGCATTCAGGCTTCCACTAGATATATAGCTCTAAATTGCTCCAGAGATTATAGTCCTGACTTTTGGTTTTGAACCAGAAATGATTCATAAGGAATACAAAACAAACACTAATAATAAGAAAACAAGAAATAGCCCAATGTACATAAAAAACCGACATCAGATTAAGATTTAAAGAGCACGTGAATGGTACTTTCACCTTCCAAAACAAACCTCCCTCCGTGTTCTATATGAAAAATCTTCAAGAAATCACCATACTCTTTCATTCATTACAAAGCAAAAAGGTCCAAACAGCTTTGAAGGGGGCAAAGGTAGCAAAGAAAAAGACACTTGCAAAAAACGAATGCATATGCGGCCAATAAGCACCGAAATTTGAAGATTGTGGAGCACAGAGATGCTAGATTACCAAGCAGAAGCAACCTGCTACAGAAACGCACTTCGCCAAGCAACAATTCATTGGCTCTTAATCGGAATCCTCGTACGCTTCCCCATCATCTGATACCTCATCAAATGATCTGATGTCAAGCTGGTAACGAAGGATACCTCCAATCCCACCGAATCCTCTGCAAAATTGTGACCCCTCCTGGGATTTGTTCGTGACAAATTCAAGCGTACAACCAAACCGCTTGTACTCGTTGGCGAACCACTCAAGTAATGGCATCTTCTCCTGAACTTCGAGCTCCGAAGAAGTAGCTGCATCACGGAAATTGCTCTGGTCAGCTTCTTGGTCCTTGTTCAGATGCTTTATGATAATCTCGCCAGTAGCACTGTTTTTCAGCACATACCTATTGATATCCAGATTTTCCCACACAATTAGGATTTCTACAGCGCCCATTTCCAGAGCCTTGAGTGTGTCATCCACACCAAAGACATATTTACCGGTGTCCTGACTGATCTCCTCAAAGTACTTTCCAATCAAGCGTTTCTCTTGTATGAACTTCACATTAGAAAGAATTTCTGCAGATAGCTCGATAGCTTGATTGAAACCATTTTCACCCCCATAAGAAACATCGACCACGTTTAATATCTTTGCCTGCAAACGAGGATCAAACATATCTGACTGGCTTAGTTCAGTCTTGAAATCTGCTGAACCAGCAAGTATTAGACCAGCAACATTTGGCTGACTGGTAGCAGGATTGATGAAGAATTGCGTGGCAAGCTCAGCAGTCTTTCTGACATAGTTATGCCGCTTTTCCATCCGAAGACGGGCAAACCGCAATGCTGACTGACCTCCTCTTCCATGCTTCTTTGGTAGATCAACTGTGAATTTATGTAGCACCTCTCTTGTGTTTCCACTTAATGTCCCAAATAGCGTACCATTTCCATCCATTACAATAAAGCCAAACTTATCATCAGATTCCAAAAGTTCATTCAAAGCTTCAGTGTGAAACTTGTTGTCACAGAGATACAACGAGGCATTTATTGGCTTGAAAGGTTCAAAGTCAATGGTAACCTTCTTTTCCTTGCCGTCTTCAGTAACAATCGTCCCGGTGTAAAGCACCAGCCCATTAGGAGGAACCTTGTTATAAAGCTTCAGTCTTTGTTGTGCAGAAGTAATGGCACCCAGCACTGACTGGCGGTTGACCCTGCTTTTGATGTTGGAAGCAGTTCCGAATTCATCACCCAACATCTTAGTAACCCGAGAAATTTGATCTCGTGGAGGCATTATAAGTGATATCATGCTGGTACCGTTGCCTCTCGCAGATTCCAACGCCTTGATCAATTTCTTGATCTTCCATATCTCGATGTTCTTGTCAGATTCATGACCATCAGCCATCGCCACTTAAATAGACTGAAAACAGGAATATATTAGCCTGCCCATGTCAATACGTTTCATGGTTAACAGAGACGACAAATTCCAAAGAGACAAACCAGGAAAGCACCAAACTTTAGTATATTAACTCTGATGGCTGACAATCTAAATTTCGCAATAATGAATAGCACATACTAAACATTCTCTTGCAAGAAATTAGGATGCGCGGTTTGGACAACCGACAGACAAAATAATCCAGCAAAACAAAACACACACCGACAAAGAGCTAGAAACAGAGAAGAGGAACATGGACAATTCCGAAAATGAATGAAACTTCAAATAACCATTAACCACGGTAGGAAAATTGCTTTTTTTTTTTTTTTCTTTTTTGCTCGGTAGCTGCAGTAGACAACTGATTTCAAATAATCACTTCAAGGTGTTGACTTGGGAGTTGTTATTTGGTCAACAATCAGCAAATCTCAAAAATACACAGATCCTGCGATTAGTATTATAATCTGGGTGGTTACAAGTTACAAGTCAATTTTCTGTTCGGTATTGAGACAAGAAATTCAACTAGATGAAAAAAAAAAATAATAATAATAAGATCAAGCTAATGAGTTGAATTGAGTAATGAAATGCGAGTTTGTTTTTGGGAATTATATTGTATTATAGGTCAAAAGGAGCAAACCCTAAAGCTAAAGCTTAAAACAAAGCCAAAAGCAAAAGAAGATGATAAGATCCGCGCTTAATCATAATCATTTATAAACAGAATAATCCCATTGCATAACTGATGAATACTAATATTATTATTAGTATAGATCATCATCATCATCAGAAGAAGAAATACAGAGAAAAATTTCAGCAGAAAACTAATCAAAATTCAAACCTCAAAATCTGAGAAGACGGAGAGACGGCCGGCCAAGCGCAGGAATTTCTCTCTACTCCTTGTTGCTTTTCCTTTCTTAGGGGCTAGGGTTTCTTTCTTTCAACTTCTCTCGTCTGGATTCGACCAATTGTATTCACGTGGGACCCACATTTCCATTTTCCTCGAGAAAATTTGATAAAAGAGACTACAATCAAACAGAAATTGAGGATCTATACCACTTTTTTTTTATAACAAAAAAATTATGACGTGTATCTTACGTGTCAAAAAATAGGTCCTATCTAGTTTATGTATTTGGGTCATTTTAAAAAACTCTCACCAAACCTCAAAAACTGACCCTTTCTCTCTCACAAACCGACCACACGACCGACTCCCTCACAACCTCTCACCGGTTTCTCTCTCGCCGAGTTTCTCTCATAGCCCGACAAAACTGACCATCTCTCCCCGACAAAACCAACCCTTCTCGCCGAGAACCGACCACACTTCTAACTCTCCCCGACAAAACCGACCCTTCTCGCCGAGGACCGACCACACTCCTCACTTCCCCGACGAAACCGACCGTTCCTCGCCGAGGACCGACCACACTCCTCACTCTCCCGACTAAACTGACCCTCTCTCACCGAGGACCGACCACCCAAAAATTGACCCTCTTCAACAAAACCGACCACCTCCCTCACTAAAAACTGACCAAAAACAGGCGACTTCCACGACTGAAATGGCATCACAAAACAACTATTCTTCCTCAACAAAGACGGCCATTTCCCGAACCCCCATCGACGAGGCAACGGAATCTGCTCAGGTAAAATTAAGGTTTTTTTTTCTACATTTTTGCAAGAACAAAAACTTAATATAAGAAAACAAGAATTGCATACATTAGTGTGTGGTCTGTTCGTATCTTAGTCGGTTTTGGTTCTGCTGTGGTCTGTTCGTAGTCGGTTCTAGGTCGGTTTTGGTTAGTTTTAGTTTTAGGCTAGTCGGTTCGGGTCGGGTCGGTTCTAGGTTGGGTCGGTTCTTAGGGCAGTTATGTGTCTTTCTGTCGGTTCGGGTCGGTTCTAGGTTGGGTCGGTTCTAGGTCGATTCTTGGTCGGTCTCGCGCGCGCACTCTTGCCACCCCGCGCACGCCCGTACCCCCTGCGCGCGCACCCTTGCCACCGCGCCCGTGCCCCCCCCCACCCCCACGCACTAGTGCCCCACCGCGTGCACACACCAGTGCCCCGGTTCTGTGTCTTTTTGTCAGTTCTATGTCGTTTTGGTCGGTTCTGACCGATGTCTGTTTTTTCTTTTTTTTCAGTATTACCTCCCGAAGTACAACACATATGAACTTCCTGGGATTGGACAGCTAAGGATGATCATGGATCCTATACAGGAGTACTTCCCAGTGAAAGTCACTATGAAGTCAAAGATCGAGGCCCTGGAGGTAATACGGCAGAATTTAGACCCTGAAACTGAAATGCCAATTTTCAAGGAATCTACCTTGGGACATTTGATTTCGATGTCTAAAAGTATGATCTATTTTGGAGTGTTGACACACTATCTGCTTCTGAGGCAGATAGAAGCAGAAAAGAAATATGAGTTGTGGTTCATGGCTAATGGAAAGCCAACTCGGTTCGGAATGAGGAAATTTGCCTTAATCACAGGATTGAACTGCGGGGAATTCCCAGAGCCGGACGTGTTGTTGAAAGCTTCAAAGAATCTAAGATTGTTGGAGCATTTTAAGACCCAAATAGTACTTGTTGCTGATTTAAAGAAATTGCTCACAGAAAATAAGATAAAAGGTAGCGATAAAGCAAAGATCACTACTATTTACCTTTTAGCACAAGTATTACTATTTGGGGACTGAAGAAGACCGTCCCACTGGAATGGCTGTCGTACGTCAAAGATTTAGATTTCTTTAACAGCTATCCATGGGGCAGGGTGTCTTTTGAATGCACTCTGCAGTCGTTGAGGAAGAACCTAAAAGAGAAATTTCAGAAATGGGTTCGGAATGGAGGTCATAAGAGCATCAAGGAAACCTACTCAATATGCGGGTTTCCTTGGGCCTTCCAGGTATGTCGTACAGTTATATGCATAATTTTTAATCATGGCCTTATAGTAAATAATACATAGTTTTCCAACCATGGCATAATTTTTAACGCAAGTTTGGGCATTCGAAACTTTTCCAACCATCGGCGCCACGTTTGCAAATATGGTTGATGGACGTCTTCCTAGAATCCTCAAATGGGAGGCACGTCAGGTTTCATTGGTCGAGGTTGGACAGATAGACGACCTCATGCAAAGGATTTCTCCTAATTTTGACTCCATCAATATGTTCTTCTGGATTCATAAACTTCCCATCCACTATCACGTGTAGCGGTACCTCGTGGGCTATATCCTTGAAGAATAACAAATCATCATTGTCTTTTATTACAACGGGCAACGATTTCTGTTTCAAATTCGGTACCCACGATAGCTACAAAGAATGTTTTTGTCCATCAATTCTACATTTTCTACAAATCTTATCAACGAAGGTTTCGAGAGTATCCTTCTCATCCATATATATGCCAATTAAATTACAATCTGTATGCCACACCCAACAACTTTCAGTCTCATCCCATTTTCCTCCAATGTCAAAAAAAATCCTCCACTGAGCCATTATTTAAATTTTAAAACTGTAAAAATTTAATCAAGATAATAATATGTCATTAAACCAAACCAAATATCCCACGAACAGACTAAGAACATACCATATAATGAGAACAGACCATATAATAAGAACAACCCAAGAACAGACCAAGAACAGACTAAGAACCGACTGTGCAATAAGAACAGACTAAAAACTGACCGTGCAATAAGAACAAACCAAGAACAGACCATGAACAGACTAAGAACCGACCGTGCAATAAGAACAGACCAAGAACAGACCATGAACCGACCATGTTATAAGAACAGACCAAGAACAGACTACGAACCGACCATGTTATAAGAACAGACCAAAAACAAACCAAGAACAGACCACGAACCGACCATGTATAAGAACAGACCAAGAACCAACCATGTATAAAACAGACCAAGAACAGACCACAAACCGACCAAGAACAGACCTTTTTTTTTCTAAACCCAACAAATCTTCATCATATCAAACAATGTAAACTGGTCTTTTAACATGTAAAATTACTATTTTAATGGATTTTTAACATTTTTAACTACATTCTCATCTTAAAAACATATGAACAACAACGAAAAACACCATGAGAGATATAGAAAATGAAAGACTTACTTAGTAGCTCTTCTTCAAACTTCGTTTTGGACGAGAAAAAAATGCTGAATGGGCAAGATAATAATGTTAATGAGGTTATGCGACGACGATGACTTGAGAAGAAGAGAGAAGAAATTGAAGACGGCTGGGAGAAGAAAATGGCGCGAAATGGAAGAGGAGGAGGAGAAAAAAAACCCTAAAAGCATAATTGATGACGTGGAATGCTGATGTGGAAGTTGGGTTATTTACCCAATTTTTTTTTTGTAGTTTACTTATTTAAAAACACTTTTTACTTAGTCTATTTATACAAAGTGCCCATTTTCCTCCTCATTTATTTATTTTATTTATTTTTACTTTTCATTTGTTCATATCATTCTCTGTTTTGGTTTCGTTTAATCGGTGGAGTAATTAGGTCTACAAAAGTTTTTTTTTTCTCCTCTTTTTCCTTCTTTCCTTTTTTTTTTTTTTGGTCGTTGAAATTACAAAACGAATATGCATTTTTTTTTTTTTTTGAGAATAAATATGCACAGGTTTTTGAGCATATATAGCATTATAAATTTTGGGCACGAACACGTTTTCTACTAGAAAGAATGTGTAATAAGGGTGCATTTTGGAGGGGGAAAAAACTAGAGAGCAAGTAGGCTTCTCTTTGACTGCTTACTACACACTACTGGATGAGAAGTCTCATTTAGCAGCCCCCGAAATTTATTTATTTTTTCTTTTTCCCCCCTTGAAAGAAAGCTATTAATTATTAAATAAACGATGTTGTCAAAGGTGTGGAACCAAAATATATAACCTAATGAAGCACAAACTTATACCACGTTTGTGAAAACTTTACAGGTTAGTAAAGTAAATACAACAATAATATGTTGACCCCCCCATAAAAAGGAAAAGGAAATAATATGATGCGACTTATGAGCCAATAAATATGAATGAAAACAAAAATATTTCTTTCGTTGGGCTTCCTTTAGCTGCCTTTTGTTATTCTCTAGCCGCTCCTGCACAAAAAACAAACCTGAGCTTTGTGATGTGAACTAAATACAATCCAACATCATAACAAAGCACTAAATAATCTTACTCACTGTACAGGACTTCTGGCGCGGATGAACAAGTATCAATCAGTATGGTTGTGTATTGGAAAAGTGCTCATATCATCTGTCATGTAAGGTTTGCACGAGCCCTAAAAGCGAGCCGTCTCCTTATATCGTTATCTTGATGCTGCAAAACAAACCCTCTAGCCCTTCATACTTGCGCATCCAATTCCACTATCTACGCTTACTCGAATTGTATTTGTTGGCCTGCTGCAATCAAGTCAGATTCGGAACGTTGCGGTGATTATCGGCAAATTCACGAATGACTCTTTTCAGAATTCTTCCCCCTTTGCCTTGCATATGACCATAATCAGTCTGCACCCCATCACAGCTCTTGCTCTCCAGGTAATCTGAGGCCGCACAAGCGAGGGCCTTAGACCAAACTGGCACTAAGGTTTCAGCTTCCCCTTGCTTTAAGTATTCAACAGGAAGAGCCCGTACCTGCTCTAACGCTAAACTAGTTACATAACCATGGACGACACAATATAACCACTAAATAAATTATTTAAAAAAAAAAAAGTAAGAAAAGGATACAACTGTGTGTGTGCATGACTAAAAGAGAGAGAGAGAGATGGAGACAGACTGCCAAGTGTAGCCATCCATGCAATGATTCCCAACAAAGAACAAGCTTCCACGATGTTCTCTCGCTTAAACTGCATATTGCTGCCAATTGTTGAAAGATTGTTGCACATTTGTGAACCTATTAAAAGGAAGCCACAATTACTTTCCTTAGCTGCAACACTACTCCAATATGGATGTAAAAGCAAGGATAGAATATGGGTTCGAACCAAACAATTTAACAGCATAGCCCTTGGTTGCATTTCCCATTCTAGTTTGTGCATTTATAGTCTCTTGACACATGCTAATCTCTTTTATAATGTGAAGAATAATGTGACCTTTTAAGAATAATGTAAAGGATCCCAACTCTTGTACCAACTTTTTACACTAACTAATGTAGCAAGTACATTGTCATTCTTCAACCTGTTATGTACAACTTCCGATAAAAATGCCTCAATCACATTAACCAATTAAAATTTGACGGCTCACATACCATATCAGCTAAAATTAAGAGTCTTTCCTCTTTTTTTTTTTTTTCCAATGAAAGTTCCTGCTAAAAAGTTGAGACAAGTTATGGGATCCAAAGCATTATTCATAGCATTAGTGAAGCAATTCCCTAGTGACTAATGAAATACAGAATCTGGGATCTGAATTTGCCACTATTGATTGATTGAAAGTCACTTGTGATTTATTTTTTCTTTGAAAAGAATAGTAAAGTTGTACACATTGATAGATAAGGATACGATGTATTTACCCGTGACATTGCTGATACACCAAGTAAAGCATACACCACATTAGATACAAGTCCCTCACCACAATGGGAGATAACCTGAACGACCGTGGCACTAAACGATCCTTCAGACATACATGTCACAGAATCTAACAGAGAGCTCAGACCCACCTCCAAAAAACCTAGATAGCACAAGAACCGTAAATAAGTTCACCAACAAACACACAGACACACAAGAGTGTTTTGGCAGGAAAAGACAAACAGAAGAATGCACCAGACTTACAAGACAAGTATGACATTGCCGCTAGTGCCGCTCCGCGATGCATAGCCGTGCAGCATATAGCTGCCTTTTGGAAGGAAATTTCAAGAAGAGAACCAGATGCAGCCAATACTTCCTGAGATATTTATAGCTCGAATAGTCATTGAAACTTGAAAAAAAAATTTCCCTTAAAATATACAGAGAAATCTAATGGAAATCCTCCTAAACTTCATATATGCCTAGGGGGGAAAATTGAAAAACCTTATGAGAGCCGTGTATAATCGTGGATGCAAAATTTGTGTATGCCTCCACTAGATCAGGTTCTTGATCGCATATATATGAAGAATTGAGAGCCACTACTGATGGTGCATGCGTAAATCTTTCAAATGTAGTCACAAACAAAGGTCCATACTCCTTTTGGTGACCAAATTCCTCAACAACAACAGAAGCTGAAAGGATATGGACGCATTCCCATTTCCCAAACAAGCAGCATACATAAGAACCCAAACAGAAAAGGCAAGAAACATATAACCACGTACCAGCCAAACAAACTTTAACAAAACTTTTTGTTAGGAAGAAACCCAAGAAAGTAAGAAGACAATGGACCAATACTAGATCCCACCACTTGCTTTTTGTTACATATCAACAGCTTACCTGTTCTGATAAAGCATTCATGACTTTGGAATGACATGTAGTTTGTCGATAGGTAATCTAGTACTTTGGGAAGTACAGTTACGAAGTGCTGGCCTGCGCATCAATCAAATACGATTATTTTATGATTGTACAATAACACAAATCATATAGGACATAGTATAGAGACAAGCATATACAAATAATACCATGGTCAATCAAAAAGTCTAAGCATTTAGTCTTAAATCAATAAACCAATAAAGACCCTCTATACCTGAGGATTGAATTGCTTGTGAAAGAGCACGGCAAGCTGCTACAGATAAGTTACCATTCTCCATGTGTTCAGACCTGAAGAGCTTCTCCAACATAGGCCAAAAAACTCTCAGTAGGGAAATTATAGGATCATCTGAAGTCGGCCCACCAGGCAGGCTCGTAGCTAGATGGCTGAACACAGTTCCCATTCTGTACAAATTAAACAACCAGAATTCAAGCTGTATGAGAAACCATTAAAACACATAATTCTAGCAAAGAGAGATAAGTATTCAAACAGAGAGTTTGAATTGGAAACAGCAAATGAGTTTCGCATGAAAGTTCCCTCATAACTCTTTCATATGCGGGTTCAATATCTACTTTTTATAAAGATAGTGGTCCAAGGAACAAATTGATAGAGCTTAAATTTCAGTAACTAATAAGTAATAAGGCCCAAAATCTCATGCTTTATAAATAGGAACAAAGTTCCTTAAAGATTACAAGCTACACATATAAGCAAAACTATTCTCCCTAAGTCTTTAATAGCATACCTGTGCAACCCTCTGGCAGCGGAGTTTAAAATAGGTGTATAAATTGCCGGATTCTGTTTCAAACAGTGGTTATCTTCATCAACCTGAAACAGCACTAAGCTTTTAATTGAATTTCAGTGTGGTTGGCGTCTTTTGGACCATCAGAAAGAACTTATTTAATTGAAATTTTTTTCTGTTTCAAAAGAACTTATTGAGCATTCCAAATTAATTGAAACTGACAAAAACATCAGATAAGATTGAGCAAGGAAGATCAATAAGGTTGGAACTTGGTATCTGTTTTTGAAAAGTGCTGAGTCCATCCTGTATGCAGACCATAGACTCCATATTTGTTAAACAAGAAATTGGATTCGTTTATTCTATGGAGGCTCAGCAATCTTATATGACGACTGGATAGCATTCTAGTTATCCAGCTGAAAAATGAGAAAATCGAGCATTTCTTGAGTTCTTTCTTCCGCACAGATTAACGATTTCATAAATAATTTAATTCATAATGCTAATGACCAGAAACTGAAATAGGAGAATAACCTAAACGAAAGAGGATGACAAAAGCTACTGTGCAGAACAGAGGAAAGAAACCTTACAAGTTTTGCAATAGATTTAAAGCTAGAAGATAGCAACTGTGCCAACATGTTGGTCTTTAGATCTTTATTAGCAATAGAACCAAGGATCAGACTAATGGCACTGACAATTTCCTCCTCATCATCCATAGGTAAATGTCTCTTTTCCAAACCCTGAAAAGCAGACCACGCATAGTTAAAAGAAACAAGACAAACATGTTACATGATACAGGCCAGTTTCCTTTTGAAGGAGGTTTATGCATTTCAAAATATGCATGTTAAAACCGTTCATAGAACCTTGCAATACGGGAATAAACAATTAATTAAACGTCCGTCATAAGAACAAACATGATTTACCTCTCCTATCCACATCAAGATCTCCAAATTAGAAGGTTCATAAATCACCGCTGAAGCATCTTCACATACTTTGCGCAGGGCGCAAGCACATGCGCTCCAGGACAGAGGTTCTGATAACCCTGTAGCAAGAAATAATCTGAAAGTAGCAAATCAGTACAAAAGGGAATAGTTAATCCACAAAAAATCAACCCTACAACAACAAAAATAATAAAGCTCAATACACCATAAGAACACAAGTTCCCTCACCAATTAAGAAGTATAAAAAGAGACTACTCACAGTAAGGGCCTGGTGCTTGCTTGAAAAGCAGATATATATTTCGAATAGGAACCGACGACGTCTGCAAGAGATCTACAAACCTAGAGAGAAAATCAACATGTCAGATATGTTGAAAATGACACTGAAAATGGATTTTCCATAAAGAAACATATGAGATGTTTGATAAAACTACGATTGAGTCAAACAACGATTGAGAAACTGATATCCACTGTAAATGATAAGAAAGGGATGAATGTTTAACGTACAATGCACAAAAAGCCCTTAAGCTCATTAGAGGGCCTGGTGGCCAACAGATTCACCAATTCCATTACAACAGAGAAATCAAAACTTTGTCCTTCCTGCAAGACAACCTCAGCAACCTGGAATAGGAGCCTTGTATATCAAAGATATAGAACATCAATACAAATAAGCTCCAATCTAAGTCAATCAATTGCTGCCAAAAGTCTTAATGGAAATTGCAAGAGTACAAGGCCAAGTGACCCAAGTAGCTTTTACCAAAGTGCACAAAGATAGGGCTTCTTCATTAGCTTTTAAAAAAAAAAAAAATTTAATAATAATAATAATAATAAACCCTTATGATCCAAATTCCAAAGACACGAATTTCAATTGACAAATAATAATTAGAATAACAACATAATAAAATAACAATAAGACAAGAAGCTTGCTTACTTCTTTTACTATATATTAATATAATAATGATGATGATAGTAAAAGAGGCAATTGATCATGTAAAAATCAAGCATCAGCAATTCAATTATTCCTAATATAATGAAATCCTAGTATAGGCAAAAATATAACAGTAATCAAATAGCAAGTTGTTCTCACCACATTGAGAGCAAACAATTTGGCTTCCACTTCCTTCCAGGGAATTGGTGCATTCACGGAGACCCAACCACCAAATAAAAGCTACAATAGAATTTCACAACATTTTGTAAAAAACATCTGGAATTTACCAGAAAGACTATAACTAAATGATACACACAGAAGACTAATAGAATGAATATGTGCGATCGATGATAAGAAAATTTGTTCAAATCAGAAGTATCACCACCAAACTCACAAAAGATGTCTACTCTGATAGAATAACAATATAGTTATACTTCCATACACACACTCAAAACGCAATTACAGAATCAACCATCTAATAATGGATTGCTTGCAATAGGAAATTTGAATAAAAACATGAAATAAAATAAAATATGAGCACGCCCCACAAGGAATGCAGCACATATAGGCACAGCAAACCATTTGACTAATAAAGACGTGTAAATACATATAGCAATAGATATTCAAAAGTAGTATAAGAACCTTCTGCGTGAATATAGAAGATCCTAAGAGCTGACAAATATCCACCAATAGTTCAACAAGATTCAATCTAAATTGGGCAAGACTATCAGGCAGTTCTGCCACTCCTCTCTCATCATCAAAAGTAGCTTCGTCCACCTGCCAAACACGACTTCATTTGTTAGTCATTTTTCTCATGAAAATAAGCATATGACTTCAAAAGACACAAAAGTGAAATCTATACCAGACAGACCATAATAAAACTAGTAGATTCACTCTTTGACAAAATGTTTTATGCTAGACAGGTGTTATTCTCTTCAATTTATTGTTGTTTCACATGTCTAACGTTTTATTTTGGGATAATGTGACCAGTTATGAACTTACAAAGACATGACTTGTGGCTTTTGATTGCAAAATTCAACGTTTTATGTTTTTCTAGTTTAAATTGAGGCTTAGACCTTGCCTCACTAAGGCAAAATGCCTCGGCACCCAAACTAGCCTTTTGCAAATGTCGATTTTATATTCAGACATAACACAATCACTAAGCCACTTCAGTATATAAAGAGCAACTCGAGCGGGGGAAGAACCTGAGCACGCAATAAGAGTGCATCTAGTAATGTTGAATACACTGGAAAAAACACTCCTTCAGCATGTTTCCTTTTCTCTCCAGTGTCATCATCAATGCCAAGAATATAGCTAGCAAGACCAGACCTGGAAATGCAAATTACGAGGGGTTATCATAATTTTAACTGAAGCAAACAACACATAACTTTCAAATAATAGTTTAATTTAATAATTGCTCGAAAACAAGAAAAGAAAAACTGCCATGAGTCTCTTGAAATTACAATAAAGTATTCATAAAGAACTAAACTAACAAAAAAAAAATAAAACTTAACTAAATTTCAAATAATTTGAAGTTATAACATAAGTTAAATTAAAAAATGAATACAAAAGATTAAAAATATCATGATACATAACTATACAATTCAAATTTGGGATATCCTAATCTAGTTCTTCATCAGTTTGTATACACTTTTATCTAAATGTGGTGATGGCATAATCCTGAAACCATCACATACATAGTAAACGCAGAATAAACTAGCTACATTGCAAACATTAAAATATGAGAAAATTTACGTATCTTGAATGCATAACATTCATCGACAACATGTGAACCCTAGCATCAAATACATCAAATTACAGACAAATTTTATGTACCAGAATTGCAGAGTTGAATCCGCTATCTCCCAGTCTTCACTTGGAAATGCAACACAACTGCCAACATTATAAACAAGTTAGACATGGGCATGTAAAATGCAAGAAAATGAAATTGGGAAATAATCACCACCCAAAAACAATAAAAAAAAACAAAAAACAAAAAACAAAAAACAAAAAACAAAAACAAAAACAAAAACAAAAAAGAAAAAACCCAACAAGACACCAGGTTGTAAGGGAATTTCCCAACTACCCACATGCACATACTCAGATCACAAAGGCTTGGTATTTACTTCCTTTCATTTGAAGGTTCGTTTTTTTGTTTGGAAATTGTCACCTTAGATAATTGATTGTTCTTATTTTTCACAAATTACCATATTAATCACAAATCGGTACGCGGCACAAAGAGAAGTATGAACACCACATTGCTCAAAATCATGTTACGTGACATCTTCTAAGATGCCTTTGTTTATAAATCGTCTGCCTAGGGCAACATAATGCAAAAGATCCTTAAAACTAAATATTTCTAAGGATAAGATTCTAACCTCAAAAGTGCATCTGCCAACGCAAGCGCCTCAGCACTTGCTTCTACAATTAAAGATGGTGCCTGATGTAAATGAATTGAGCAAAATAAATAACCAAATAAAGAGAAATATAGTTATAAATAAATGAACAAGCATCAAATATAATCCAACTTCGAACTTCGTAAAAAAAAAAAAAAGAATAAAATTCATATTGGACACCTACAGCTTGCCCGATCTCAGACAATAAGCATGCAAGACCACCAATAACTTTCTCATCCCCGTTATTCAGAGCAGGGAGAAGAAGACCTTCCTTAAGAAAATGAATCCTACATAACAAAACCTGGGGTAGCCCCTGTGAAAGACACAGAAAAGAAACTCAATGTAGATCAAATCGCCAACTTTATGCATAAGAAGAGAAAGGTGAATATATGTGTAATTCACGATAAATATTTAAAAAAGAAATGTAAGAGCAAAGATAATTTCTTTATAGGAGACAGAAGATCAGAGGTCCTCCCAAGATAAAAACAAAAACTAACAAATCCTCATGTTGCCTCGCAAGCACGAACATACCTCATATCGACTCACAAGTTCAACAAGAACCTCAACGGCCAAATCGAAAGAAGAAGTCACCTATAACCAATTAACACACGAGTGATGTGGCCATCAAAATCTACATCAAATGAATTAATGAGTCTTAAAAAAGTCTACCTGCAAAGAATTGAATACAAAATTAAGAATCGGATGCGCTGGCAACGAGCCATTAGGAATCTCTGAGAAGCAGCCAGCTCGAACCTAAATGCAAGAATGCAACTATAATAAGAAATACCGGAGACTCAAACAAAACATATATAGTAGTAGGTAATATGACAAATTAGAAGAGGAAATAGATGAAATCATTGTAAGTGAAACTAGTGAGTGATTTAACAATAATGCAATAGTGAATTACAGTAGCGATCATTTAGAAATGTAAGAAAACGAGTATTTGGCAGAATTCAACATTCGAACGTACCCAACTGAGTAAGCAACGTAGAATTTTCCGACCGTCAAAGCCTTTCTCGGATTGCTGTAGTAAGAACTCAAGAACCGTAGGAGTATGCATGAGAAGCTGAAGAACAGAGAAAAGGAAGAGTTGAGAGAGAGAGAGAGAGAGCAGGGAAGAAGGAAAAGGATAAGGAATAAAAGAATAGTGTTTAAAAAAAAAAGAAAAAAAAAAAGGAATAACCTCTTGAGCATAGTGAGTCCTGTTTGGAGAGTTAAATTTGGAATCAAAATCAGGGCGTTGATTGTCAACGACTTCTTCAGGGAGAACAGTAAGCATCTCCAGAACAGCAATGTTGCCATTGACATCCTCCTGGCTCTGCAGATTCTGGAGACTGTAAAACAGTTGCTCAATTGGGGGTTTTCCATGCTCGACGGCGCGAAGCACAAGCGCCGAGAGTGCCAAACAGATTTGTGTTAAAAGCTGTCGAAAAGAATAATAACTTAATTTATAACTCAGAAATGAATTGAATTGAATAGATTGATGGTATCATATTAATGATTGATAACATTTTTTTGTTTTTGTTTTTTTTATAGTAATAGCAGTTAGAATAGCAGACAGATTACCTGAGGAGGGCCAGAAGTGAAACGTTTGGCAGCGAGAAGAAGAGCATTAAGGAGAGCATCTTTAGCTCCCAACTGCAGATAATAGCTCTCGTTTTGGATCTGCCGTATTATTACATATGAAGAATACAATTTAATTGATGATGATGATGATGATGATGATAATGTGGTTGAATGAGAAGAAACAGAAACAGAAACAGAAAGAGAGAGTGAAAGAGAATCTCGGGTTACTTTGCGCTTGAGAATCTGAGCAGCGAAGAAGTGAAGGTCGAAATGGAGATGGTCGGAGGTGAGAATGGAGGTGGCGACTTCCCAAGCGGCCTGAGTTTGCTGAAACTGAACCAGCCACTGATTCGCCGCCACTCTGTTGCACGACTCTCTGTCGTGATTCAGCACTGCCACCGCCTCTGCCACCTTCATTTTCAATTCCTCCATGTCTTACTTTCCTATAATATTTTTCTATTTTCCTATCTATTTTCCTTTTTCCTTTTTCCTGAGAAACAAACAGGACGATACGATGATCTCTCTCTCTCGATCAATCAGTAATCAGCGGACAACACGACGACGACGCCTGTTGCTCTTTCCGTTCCCCCCATTCTCATCCGACGGCTCTTAGGGCTTCCCACATCCACTCCACTCTTTTCCCTTTTTTTTTTTTCCTTCTTTTTCTTGTTCAGATATATACCAACGCACACTTTTGACTTGGCAATTCAAAAAAAAAAAAAAGTATTTATCTTCGTTAATTACTAATTAGTAATATACAATATATTAGAAAAATCTATCCTTTCAATATATATATATATATTAGAAAAATCTATAGTTGAATATAAATTACTGCTACAAGATTTCAGACCAATATGATCAACCAACCTCCCATTACGAACAAATACCCTAATTAATTAAAAAAGTAGAAAATAATGTATTGCCCAATATTGTCCAAATTTCCTGAAAAAATGGAAATTGCTTCTCCGTTTACTTCACTTATTGGAGTTTAGAATTTGAGTTTTACTACAGTAAAAAGTTCTCATTACAATAAAAAACTCTCACATAAAATCACATCTCAACTCGAATTACAAACTCGAATCAGCGAAGTGAACGGATCGTGAGTTTTTAATTTATTTATGTGATATTTATTTTAAGGAGTCGTTCTCGATTCTGAATTATAGTTCTTAGTTTTTTATTGTGTTTTTTTTTTTATAAAAAATTTAAATTTTAAAAATCAGAATTATGAATCATGGTTCTGAATCTATGAACCAAACGTCTCATTAAAAATTATTATCACGAGTGCTCCTTAAACTTTAAAATCATTTTCAGTTTACCCTCTAAACTTTAAAAACTCCTACTTTACCCTCTAAATTTTGAATTGTCACTTAATACTTTTTGTTGTAATTTATGTTAAAAACAGATAAAACAAAAATAGTAATGCACTCACCTAACCTTTCTGTTAGAAAAAAATGTTAAAAACAAACAAATAAAAATTACATGACCACATTTAAATCTCTATTTTTTTTTATTTGATTTTAACAAAAATTACAATAGAAGATGTTAAGTGAGAACAATTTACAATTTAACAGATAAATTGAGAATGTAACTAAAATTTAAAGGCACCAATAATAATAATCCTTAATTTAAAAAACCGTCCACAAAATATTTGAAGATAACTCTGTAATTCATCTTCACTGATGATAGCAACTAAAAAGGAAAAAAAAATTTTAATAAAAGAAAAAAAGAAAATTCTACAAGTTTGGGATGGCAAAAAGTAAAAGAAGTGGAGTTGAATGCAACTATGTTACAGGTTTAAGCAGACGCGAAGCATTATCAAATAGTGCTTTTTCGTTTTAAGACAAATTTTCTAAATTTTAATAATAATAATATAATAATAATGTAGCAAAAGAATATACAAGAATTGTGTAATCTATATGACACTTGGTTCAGAATACAAAGGATAATCCTCAAATTAACAAGTAAAAGTAAAATAAATGGGAACCAATTAAATACAAAGCAAGGAAAAAAAATTAAAAAAAAAAAAGCTCTCGTGTTTGTGGCGTTTCTGTTTCTAGACAAAATGAATATATATATATATATATATGTATGTATATATATTATTAGTACTCCACGACGTCAGTGAATAATCAAATTCAAGGGCTCTGAGGGCTGTGGTCTAACATCTCCACAGCAGCATCTTGATCCATAGTAGTAGTAGTAGGGATTTTAGTCCAACCACCCGAATTTCTCATGTTGAAAAGCTTGGCCCTTTCAAACCCACTTCCTCCTCTAAACCCCGTTATCTTTGAGGACACCATTGGCATCACCAGTACTGCTGATGCATTAATCGAATCTTCTCCAAAACCTAATGATAATGCACAAGCGTTCTGCCATTTTCAAGTCAACACAATGTTGAACGGAAGTTAGTTCACTTATTGCCATTTCTCTTCTCTTGCCTAACAGTTCATAAAGTTTATAAATCGACCCCTGAATTTACCTTTGCCTTTACAACAATATCCGACATCTTCATCACCAACCCTTGCATGAATGATCCACTATCCCTACTTATTGCATCTTCAGATCCCACAACCAACCTACATATGTGACCAAAAATCAGTCAAAATCACGTATCAATACCTGTGTCTGACATAAGCACATGCCTATCCATGAGATATTATTATATTGCACTTAACCTGTCCACTTCTTTTGGAATGCTCGAAGACATCACAGAGACTAAAGACGTATTGTCTTTAACTTCAGATCCTGAAAAAGACTTGCATAGTAAGTTGCTATTTCTATCCTCTCTGTAACACCAATTAATTAGTAATATCTCCGCCAACATACCTTTCGATTCATCAGGTGCCAGCAGAGAGATTCCTATGAACACGGACATCATGCCTAGTATGAACATTGTCGTCCTTAGTGCATCAAAAACCTGTTTCCAGAACAACAAATTAGCTTGATCCGCAATAATACATGGACATCATATCCATAAGCGGTTACCCCACCCCAATTTTTTTTTTTTTTTTTTTTTTTTTTTTTTTTTTTCTGTTTTCTTTTCCTTTTATCTGTTGATATTTAAATTACTATCTCTCAAGTGTTGCAGTTGCAGCATCGGTAACTACACTCGAACAGACGCCCTAAGTTGCCTCAATTTCTCAGCCCATAGCACGAGTTGTCTATTTTGCAATCCAAACTGTAAGGGAGGGAGGGAAGGTAGACCTGGTATTCTTGAAAATATATAAATCCTGTACAAATGGAGAAAAATGTCCAAGCAATCTGAAACATAGGTACAATAAGAATCGCATCGAACAAGGACAATCCTTCATTCAACCTAGTCATCTGCAAAAATAGGCGAAGTGGAAAGAGAAACCAATAAAAAAAGTGCAACAACCAAAACTTTGTGCGACAAAATAATCCATAGACCATGGCAAACGAAAATAGTAGCTCTCCCATAAGCATTACCCAGAATCCAGCTGTACTAAGAAACAAAAGGAGCATTGAATACGTGAACCAGCTATGCAACTGATAACTACTAGACATGGCCAACCTTAGCAGATTAGAGCTGCAAAACATGAACTCGAGTCAGGAACAAAATGTAACGGAACTATTTACAAGTGCATCTCTCATAGGGGAAGTAAATTTAGGTGGAAAACTTACAGAGACTTCGCAAACAACACCGAGCATGATCCTACAGCACCTGAAACTATGGCATAGGAGAAAGGAAGTAGCATATGCCAGTAGGGCCTAAGGTCATGTCCCGAAACAGCAAGCAAAAGTTCTCCTCTCCTGCATACTCCGCAATTTTGTTTGCAAACCTTGTGATGGAGGCTTTTATAATTTACAAAACATATTCACAAAAGATGGCACACAACAAGAACGAACCATTGGGCTCTCAGATCTCACCTGTAAATGGAGTGATGTACGGCAACTACTAAGATCAAAATCACGCAATAGAAAAGGAACGTAACATTGCTGTATTTCTCAGCCAATTGCTCTGGAGTATATACTGAAATGGAGAAACATAACATAATGAGTTCCCCACATGAGTTCCTCATAATGGGTGCATCTTTCTTTATCAGGAAATGGAGACCCTATGACTGGTAAGCGAGGCAATTCATGCAAGCCCATTCATAAAATGGGAGATTTCGTCTCTTTTAATCGTTTCTTTTTAACAAGAGGCTTTGTCACATGATATGGAGATAGATATGTACTTGTTTCTATTAATGGGTTATAATACCCAGTTTTGCTGCCATAACACGTTCTAGAGACAATGGTGGTTCGGAAAGTTTTCATCAAAAAATGAGCAAAAACAACTATGACAAAGAATGATTAGATTAACCGACTTAGAAGTTGAGAGCAAAGTGAGGTACCAGGTGACTGATGGTTTCCAAAAGCGACGAGAAAAACATTTCCAAGAACAATAAAAGCAGTGGCGACCATGACGCTGTGTGAGGAAGCAAATCATTAGTCGCTATTGGGGATGCTTTTGAGCAATAGCAAAGTAGATTAAAAAAAAAAATGTATCTGGGGTTGAGATATTTTGTTTTGGTAAACATACTTAACAGTGACCCTTTTGTTCAAGACAAAGTAAGCAAATGCCATGTTGGACACAAATTGAATAGATCCCAAGGCCGCAAGAAGTGACTGCAAAAGAAAGAGAGAATGAAATTAGAAAAGGATTGAGAAGAGAGAGTGAAAATGCAAAAGCAAAAGAGCATAACAATGAATTTGAAAAGAAAGAGAGGGTACCTGAGCAGCATATCCAAAGGAAATGAAATTAAGGCAATTTCCGAGAATGAAAAAAACGATGCCTGCATTTAATATATTATATTTTTAAAAAGAAAAGAAAAGAAAAGAAAAGAAAAGAGACACATAAATAATAGACTATAATAGTGAGAAATGTCTGGCACACATCATGGCATGTGATAATAAGAGAAGCGAAGAGAAGTGATGAAAGGAAACAGAAAGTACCAACTCTCCAAGTCTGGAAGTATATGATGGGCTTAAGAGTGTGTTTTCCATTACTAGTGCCATCACTTTCTAATGAGGCATGCCTCTCTCTCTGCAAAGTAATAGTGTAATTAATTATACAAAGTAAAAGATGAAGAATGAAGCCAAAATGAGAGAAGAGGAGAGAATGCAGCAGCAGCAAGGAAAGGCTACGAACGAACGAACGAACGAACCTCGTTGTGACCTAATTTGAGAAGGTTAGTGCCGAAGTTGATGGCAATGCTTCCGAACAGGTTTATGAATGCTCCCACCACCCACTCTCCCATCATCATCATCATCTCACCGCCAGCATTTAATTTCTTTTTTTTCTTTCTTTACAGAATGAGATGCCCTTTGGTTGGAGAGTAATATCAACTCTTCATCCTCATCTCATCCTAAACCTGCCCAGCGCCCAGTAACTCAATCATAATTTCCATCATTCAATTCCAATTCAATTCACAAACAACAGCATTTTTTATTTGATTTGATTGGATGCATAAAGATCAGGAAAGTAATTTAGAGATTCAAAGCAAACCTCTTAAAACAATTGCAATCCTCTTAAAATTCATAAATAATGTACTATATTTATATCATCAAACTGAAAGCCCCTAAGCCTGCAAAATCTCCGCTCTTTAATTTGTATTTTATTAAAAGAGAAACAAGATGAAACCGGAGCAATTGATCATTGATTGAAGCAACAAAAACACGAAGCAGAAGAAGAAATACAAAGCATCTGAATGCACAAAAATTGGATCTTCTATTAAAAGGAGCTCTGGAACGAAAGTTGATCTAAATCACCAAATTAATATTAAACCCAATGCACTATGCAGCTTTCCTTGAAATTCATAAACCAAAAATAAAATTAAATTAAAAATAAAAAAAACAACATAGAAATAAAAAAAAGAAAGACCTGACCTGCTTCTCTCGTTTGTTCAATCGGAACGGAGCTCTCTCTGGATTCTAATTTTTGAGAAGAGGAGAGGAATCAAATCAATTTCTCTTTTTGCTCGCTGCGGATCCAAGTACCGAACGACCCAACTCCAAAGTCCAACCAAGCTATGATTTTTATTTTTTTTCCTAAATATATATATATATATATATGTGTGTGTGTTAATTACTACTGTTTCCTTTGGTTTTTCGTTGGAGAATGAAAATTTTCTTTCTTCGGCTTCCAAAAAAAAAAAAAATCAAATCCAATCCAATTCAATATGAAAAGATTGTCACTTATGAAGCGTTTCTCTTTTTCTTCTTCTTTATTTTATTTTTAAGGAAATTAAAATTAAATAGGAAGAAGGCTCGGTCGGGTAACCATGCTGCTGAGACGTGAGAATGAAAGAAAGAAAGGTCTCAAAATTTTTTTTTTATTTTTCTTCTTTTTTTTTATAATTAATTTTGGAAGTGAAAAAGGAAAAGAGGGAGAAGTTGTTGCGCTTGTGGTCGTGATTGCGGGGGTTAACGAGACTGGAAGACTAAAGTTGATTTGATTGGTCGCCGTAGAATTTTATTTGTAATTGTAGCCCCCGGGCCGCCACCCCAATTGTGTCGGCTCACGACTCAGCTAAGGCCTTTTTTTTTTTTACCCACATTTTTAAATTAAAAATAAAATTATAATTTCATGATGTAACGTTAAATTTATATATTCTACCAATTTGTAAAAATAAAAGATACTAATTGAATTCACATGTTATACACGTAATTTTATAAGTTTTATTTTTGTATTAAATTTTAATTATTGTGTTATTACTTTTATTTTTTTAAATAACAGAAATCTTTCGTTACATTTCTCATTCTATGAATTTTGTAGCTCACGTGTTAGTTTTTAAGGTTTTCTAATACATCCAGAGATGGAGAGCTACTTAGTTAATATATTTTTGTTATTATGATTTTTGCCCTTCTATTATTACTAAGCCCCTCTCAAATTTTTTTTTTAAATTTCTATTTTGATATAAAATGTTTAAAAATTTTCGTTTACACCTTTATTTGTTACTTTTAACTGTACACTATTACTTCATTTTTACTCAAAAAAAAAGGGTCAAATAAATAAGAATTGCAATATTATATATTGTATCAGAAAAAAATTATAATATACATAGGGCTTATATTTTTTAAGTTAATGTAATTTTAAATTTTCGGTCAACTCAACACCCCTTAAAAAAGTTTCTCACTTCGTGACTTGAGTACGTCAAATAGGTTTTGGTTGGATTCGTGTCCAAAGTTTATTAGCTCTTATCTTCATACGGATTTAGCTTCCACTGATTAATAATTAAAAAAAATCACTAAAGTTAAAAGTGAATTAAGTGTATAAATAAAATCAAGTAAAAACACAAAAATTAGTTCACCCTTAATTAACGGCTACGTACATTACGGTTTTTGAAAAGGGGAGATTTTTACTATGCTTGAGAGTTTAGATAGCCTAATTGCCAATAGAATGGATTTAGGACATTCAGTAAATAGCAGATTTATAAAATTAAATTTAATAAATAATAAATTTAAAATTATTTAAAATAAATAATTATTTATCACATAAATATTTTATTTACGATTAGTAAAAAGATTTTTTTACATAAATTTTTTTATGACTGATAAAAAGATTTTTACTGTATAAATAAATATATTTTATCATGTAAATTATTTTTTATCAGTCACAAATAAAATATTTAAACGGTAAACTGTTATATATTTTGAACAGTTTTAAAATATGTTATTTATTTAATTTAATTTTAAAAATATGCTATTTACTATGATTTTTATTAGATCTTTAATTCGCTATTTAGCCATTTAATGTGATAAATTGCAATAAATAATGTACTTAGAAATTATCTTGTTTTCCTTTTCAAAATTCCTTCTCACCCCAACACAACACTCATGTCAACCCTTTTAGTTTGCTCAAATTCCAAGACAATGGGGAGCTTCCTGATTTAAAATCCCCAAAAATTAGAAATCCATATCTATCTATTTATAAGTGAGAATGGGTTTTTAGGGAGCATTTCGTAACTTTCGTTGTTGCCTCCTCATTTTGTTGCCCCTCTATTTTTGTGATAGTCATTAATTTCTTGAGATGAAAAGATTAAAAAAAGATAATTCACGCAATCTCACGTCGCCAAATGAACATAAGTGATGGTTTATAAGAAATGTCACCACATTCTAATAGTACGAGGCATTTTAGAGTGAAGTTCAAGAGCAAAACCGTAGAAACTCATACTTAAAACAAACAATATCATACTAAGTGGAGGTACAGATCGTTACAATTTTTTTATTTTTTACTTTCTTAGCTTTTTTTTTCTTTTTTTTTTTTAGTTTTTCCTTTATTCTTTTTTATCCCTTATCTTTTTTATTAGATCTTTTAACCTTTAATTTTTATATATTTTTAAATATGTCTCATTTAAATACTTTTCTTACGGATATTTAAAATATTATTTTTTTAATTATCCTGCTAAATTAATTTATTTTTAAATGTATCCATATATAAATATTTTTTTACCTATAATCATCATAAATTTTAGCTTCAATTGCAAAGTGCGCATCTTTTTACTAATATATCCTTATGTGTGATTATTTCAAATCCTCACTCTTAAGCTTAACGAGCTGATTGGTCATTGTTAGGGTCGACACTAATCACCTTACTTGGCATATCCATGAGACAACCTAGTTGAGGCAATTATTTCATAAAACACTATCTATTTTTATACTTTATTTAAAAAATTCTTGTAAAATGAAATATTAAAATACATATATAATTAGTCAGAGACCGATTTTCTCTTCAACTCACCACCTTTAGAGGTGTGAATTCAAACTGCTCGGTCGGACCTAGTCCATGCCCAACAACGCAAATGGTGAATTCAAGCTGACATGCTACAAAATATGGCTGGTCCAATTTGACACGAAAAGCTTGGATTAAGCTAGCTTTGTTTTTTTAAAAATAAAAAATAAAAAATGAAAATAAAAAGTTACACTTAGGGGGTGTTTAGTATGGAGTAATCTCAAGGGTGGGAATGAAAATCTTTCAGATTCTCATGTTTTGTACAATTATTAGACTTTTTTAAAACCCAATAAGTGAAGCCCATGGGTTTCACATTATCACGTTTCGAGGTAATCCTAAATCTATCTTGGAGGGTGTTATTTACTTTCCCAATAAAGTTAATATCACGGGAAAGTTAAAAACTGGGTGTTATTTACTTTCTCACATTTCTCCCACCTATTTTTTCCCAGACCCAACTGCCTCTCTTGTCCACTGTTCTTCCATCGACACCGCCGCCGCCACCTTCCGTCGTCGGACTTTCATGTGCCGCCACCACCGTTAAATTCGCCTTCCAATCCACTACTGCTCTACCCCACTGTTAAATCCTCATATCCAACAATGGTCGCCGATCTCCTCGTCCGCCCAACCCTTTGACCGTCCCACCATCCCCGTGACAGTCACTTCCATCGGCCTAGCCCCGAATCGCCTCCATCTGCCTAGCCTCGAATCTCCTTCGTCTGCCCAGCCTCGAATCGCCTCTATTTGCGCAGCCCTGTGACCATCGCACCATCACCCCGTGATCATCGCGCAGCCTCGTGACCAACCTCGAATCGCCTTCGTCCGCCCACGCCCGGCAAAGTCCAATCCCGTGTGGATCTGGAAGAGCAAGAGGGAGATCGAGAGGGGTGAGAGTGAGAGGGAGTAGTTTTGAGTTTTGTATTTTTTCATAATATTTAAAAAATCCACTAATAGTATTAATCTTATAAGTTAGTAAAATGGAAATAATAGGACTTAATTAGTTTCAAATTTTTTTAAATTATTAACTTTATAAGAAGGATTACATTACTATGCTCAACCAAACACCGTAAAAAAAAATTATGAGAATCTAACAAAAGATTCCTAGGCATAACTAAATATGATAATGTAAGATTCCAGAGAATTATATTACCCACCATCACTTTCTCAGGTATTTGATTCTTATTGTTTACTGCATACCAAACGCCCCCTTAAGGGTTTAAATCTTCGGCTTGGCTCGATCTGAACTCAAAGATTTAAGTGATCTTGTAGGATTGGGCCCGGGTCAAAGAGTCAGACTTCAGACCTTCAGACCAACTCCTTTGGCATGGTCCTAATCGAAATCTATAAACACACTCTACTTATTAAATTTGTGATTTTCTATTTTCAGAAAAAATGCGGTGAAATAAGTTTTATCCCCCCTCAAAAATAAGTTATAATTTTTTTTTAAGAGAAAAATAAGTGTATTCT
This sequence comes from Morus notabilis, assembly GCF_000414095.1. Lineage (NCBI taxonomy): Eukaryota > Viridiplantae > Streptophyta > Magnoliopsida > Rosales > Moraceae > Morus > Morus notabilis. The sequence goes on along the minus strand of NW_010358469.1, from coordinate 140,559 downwards.
TAATTGATATGTCTCCAAAAGAAGTGGAAGAGTACAAAACTCATTATGAGACCCTAACTCCCCAGCACAGCGAACTTGTTTATAATAATATTCTAGATTGAGAGCCAAGGCTAGAGAGACAATACCCCCCAAAAATCAATACCAACCAACATTACCAATTCATTGCTTTATATTTTGCTCTCTTAGTTGATCGATCGTTATTCAACAGCCATTGGTAATGACGAGCCAACCGTTTATTTGCATTCTTTACTTTACAAAGCTAAAACTTTGCCCTTTCCTTTCTCCGTCATTCATTTGCATTTGACGAGTCTTCCACCAACCTTAACATAAAACCATATGCAAAGCACAAGAATCTTCCAAACAAAAATAATCTTCTAAACAAGAATCTTCCACCTTGTAATAGGATTGTTAAATTTGTGACTTTGTAAAGGGGATTTTCGGAGGATTTTGTGTCGTTTTGCTACGTTTTTAGTTTTCCGTGTGGATAGATAGATAAATTCCTAAATATGCTTATAATAAATATTTTACAAATGTAACTGGCGTGTGTATAAAAAGATTATCCTCAACTTCTAAGTAATGCCTACAGGATGGAAGTGTGATCCTGAAATACACGACCACAAATTTTCTGCAAATTACAAAGAATACTATTTGACCAGAAATACAACGTCTTTTCATGGTGATGCAAGAAATGGCAAAAGCGCTTCTGGCTATTAATAAAAGATGGTTCCTTTCCTTCCAAAATTTTTACAAACTTGCCTTCAGAGAGAAGCCAAATTGTCACCTTCCGGCCTTCTAGTTTTCACGTCTCTAGTCCAGTTATGTCTTGAAAAAAGGAGGGGTATCTACTTAAAAGAAATATTATCATCAACAACAACTAAAAGAAATATTATCATCAAACTTAAAAAATTTTAACTGTCAACTTAAACACCAACTACTCACCTCGGATTAATTTGCATCTACGTCTGGTACTTTGGTGGTCAAATCCCAACAGGACATCTACTGCTTGCGAGGCCTCTCAATATGTTTGGATTTCGAACTGCCTTCACGCGACCAAATCTTTGTTTCGTAAAGATCATAGGGATATAAGTCCCGCAACCGAAACATACACTCAGGCTTCTATTTCACCGTGAGCCACGTATCATATTGAAGAACAGAAAGAGGATTATTACAACTAGTACTTTATAAGAGCTGGCAAGGAAGCATGCAGTTCGGACAAGCATTGGAAGATCCAATTCAAGAGTTGTTCTCTAGGAAGCTCTAAGAGAAGTTCTGCCTGCAAGAAGGAAAATATTACACAAATATATATATATATATAGGACATCTTCGTTCCAAAGGAAGAATAAAAGTTTACCTTAATTTCATTTCCCTCGAAAACCAAAGAGTTTCGACGCACATCAGAAACCATCGAGTCTGTGATCAGCTTGAAAACCTTCCTGCTCATGTTTGTTTCCATAACAACCATTTTTCCCAAAGCATATATTTTGCTTATTCCAAGGTCCGCTGTCATTCTCCTTACATACAGTTTCTTCAGTATGATCTCCATTGAGTATGGCTCTTTTCCGTATTGGCGGCGCAGATTTTCTGTAAATTGCATCAAACTCCAGATGTCTTTCTCAGCGGCCTTTTCTGCTTCCTTAATAATTTCCAGTGGATTCTCCAGATAGTTTATGTAATCCGAGGGGAGATGAGGATTTATGTTTATGTCAACCTGTTCAATATTATAACACCCCCATCAACTCAGTTGACTAGAGTTTGTACTCGTACAAGTGCATGTTTAACTGGCGAACATAAAAAACTCTTTTTCAAGGATATACATACCTGTACTGACCGATATGGAACAGAAATTACACGGAGTTCATCAACCTGGTAATCGAGAGAAGAAAGAATATGTGACTCATCAGTTGAAACCAATGGTGTAGACAATCCTAATTAACAAACAGATATTACAAGTAACTGATCACGGGTGTGTTTATGGTTATGCAGTTGGGCACGTATTAATATGGGAAACACACAAAAAAAAAACTAATTAATTTATAATTAATTTATCAAGCACTTTGGTTGGCAAGAATTGGTATCAAAGCATACCTTAGACAAGCTCTCAAAGAGCATCTCGAAAAAGAGATCAATACCAACATTTCCGACATCTCCTGTTTGTTGCTCACCGAAAATGGTACCAAAGCCTCTTATGCCCATATCTCTCTCTGCAAGTTGAAAACCTTGCCCAAGTTCGCGGCATTCC
>NW_010358469.1:115292-138306 GCF_000414095.1 Morus notabilis | reverse complement strand
GTGCCGCGCATTCCTCAAGAGCTGCAAGTCTCTCCTAAACACAGCCACAACAAAGAATCTTTCTTTAACGAAATAGTCAAAAGTGAAAGCAAAGGATATCTACAACACATAATGCTCATGAAGAGAACTGGAAACTAACTTATATCTGCAAAACAAGGATAAATATCATCCAGTGCACCAGAGGATTTACCAGGTCATGAATGAAAGTCAGAGCTTGAAAATAAAATATAAATAATAATGCTAATAATAATAAAGAGAGTACCAGTGCTTGATCAGATAGCAGTGACTTGTCTGGATAAAATAAGTGTGCATGAGCTTCCTTATCTGCTCTCCCCACCCTTCCACGCAACTATAAACATTTGAAAAGGGGAAAATCGTATAAATTATCTCCAATTTGATGTTAATGTTACGACTTATGACTCAAATAGAGGAAGACCTGGTACAATTGTGCTAGGCCAAACTGTTGAACATCCTGAATTATAATGGTGTTTGCATTTTGAATGTCGAGACCACTTTCCACTATATTAGTGCAAATGAGAATTTTGATATCCCCTTGTGCGAATTTCTCCATCGTTTCCTCCAGCTGCTTTGAATATTGCTGCAAGAACAATGAACAGATCGAATATGCAATCATCTGGCTCCTGTTTTATAATATTCCTGTCATTAACATGTCCTCCTAATGTTGAAATCTCATTAATGGCATTAAAATCTTCATCGTTGGGGCCTAATTTAGTTTTTATTCCAGCTCCCTTTGTTAGATAGAAAATGATAGGCGAAGGAGTAAGCACCTTTCCATGTGCGACAGCTATTTCAACATTTGGAAACGACTGTTCAAGAAACTCCATGACTTCTTCAAGTCCTGAACAAAAAGATTGTTTTATCTTAGCATTTATTTGTCCGCAATAAACTCCGCAAAATTACAGATTACCAACAGAGTTTTAAGTTTAACAAGAGTAACCAAAGAATTGTAGATAGAATTATTAACAAAAGGGTGTCACCTTTAATGCGAGGCAGAACATAAAACACTTGGCCACCTCGATCCAGCTCATACTTAATTGCTGATACTACCTTTTCTTTACTGTATGCTGAAAGATGGGTCTTTATAGGAACTCTTTCTGGAGGTGGAGTTGAAATCAAACTGGAAAAGAGAATAAGGATACAGAACTACAACAGCATAAAATTACAGGACCAGCAAGAGCAATTTACAAATATAAGTCTGCTGTATAACAGAATTTAGGCACGTTGGAATGGCTGACCAACTAGGTTGTGCCCCATGTGAGATGTGCTTTTTGACACCTTAGCTATTCATTCTGCTAAGAAAGGCTAATTTTTTGAAATTATTTATCTTCAATTAATGTTCACAAGCTTCTTCATAATCCTTGCACGTTTGAGGTTCCAAATTTAACTCCGCTTTAACCGCATATTATTGCTCATGAAAAGCATTTTTTTCTGAATAATAATAATAACAACCAACTTGATGTTGTGAATCACCATGACAAGTTAATTACCTAGCATCACGGAACCCAGTCAAGGCTAAATAAAGGGTTCTTGGTATAGGTGTTGCAGATAAAGTGAGAACATCAATTGAAGTCTTGAACGAAGCGATTTTCTCCTTCTGTTTGACGCCAAACCTCTACAAGAAAATATGGAAAGAAGAGCAAGGAAGAAAATTCTGTAAGTCAAGAACCAAGAGAGGAGAGGATTCATTGGAGATAGTGAAAAATAGATTAAGAACACAAACCTGTTCTTCGTCAACCACAAGAAGGCCTAGATTGTTATACACAACTCGACTTCCAAGAAGCGAGTGAGTCCCAACAATAATGTCAAGGTGACCATTTTTTATCATGTCCAGATGTTCCTCTTTCTCAGCTCTTGTCTGCATGTTGTAACAGTAATCATCGGTCTATTCAAAGCAATATATGAAACTCTAAATACAATAGCATGATCTTGGACTCTCGTGTCTATAGAAACCATACATCTAAATAAGAAGTGGAAAATTACGGGTATTCATTAATTTTCAAGGGCGTAGAACTGAGCAAATCAAAGTACCGGTTTTAGCCATGTTTGCACAACTTGAAAAGCCATCTTCCTAGAAAGCAAAAATGGGGTTAAACAGAAGGGACACATTCATATGAAGGCTTGTCATACCTGAAACCTGGTAAGAAGTCCAACCTCGATATTTGGGTACATAGAAAATCTCTGAGAAATGACATCAAAGTGTTGTTTGGCCAAAACAATTGTGGGTGCCAAAACCATCGCTTGCTTCGCTGCAGAGACCACGCAAAAGATGGCACGTAAAGCAACTTCAGTTTTACCGAAGCCAACATCCCCACAAATCAGGCGGTCCATAGGGGTGTGTCTCTCAGTCAAATCCTTCTCAACATCTATAAAAGCCTGTATGTGCAAACAATAAGGACAAGAAGGATTTCTATATAAACAACCGGCCAAACTTCAGCCAAACTTCAAACAAACAACACAACACACATCCATCATCATCATCATCAGTAGAACTGTAGAAGAAAGTACAAGGAAGGAAGATAGATACTGGGATACCTGCTTCTGATCGGGGGTGGGCTCGTAAGGAAATTGAGCGGCAAAATCAGCCATGTCAGGAGTTTTGGGGTAGGGAGGGCGTGTTTGCTTGAGACGATGCAAATAAAGCTCCATCAAATCCACCACCATTTTCTGGATTGCGAGCTTTCCTTTAGTCTTTCGTTTCTCCCAGACACTGGTGTCGCTCAGTTTGCTTAAGGTTCGAGGCTTTTTGGATTCATTGGGGCTGAAACGAACGAATACAGGTCATGAATCCTCCATGACTAGAAAAACTCAAAAGAGAGAGAGAGAGATGTTGGACTTTTATTTACATTGACATGTTCATATTTGAAGGGAAACAAAACCTGAAATGCAGAACGAAACCTCCTACTCCTAATATTACCAACATCTAATATATATATATATATATATTATGTATAATAGCATTCGAATGTAGTAGAGAGACTAGTTTATTCATTATTTTGTTTGTTACACCTACACCTGAGAGACATCCACAAGACTAGACTAGAGTAGAGTAGAGTAGAGTAGAGCAGGGAATGGTAGAATCCTGAAAACTTCACAACGAAATGAAATGAAAATAATTAATTAACAAAAGAAAAATGGAGAGGTCAGAGGAGGGAGCGTACAGATTATAGCGATAAAGAAGACGAGAGGCCTGGGATAGAGGAAGCTTGGCCATGCCATCGGAGTATTCGATGAAGACGTACTCAACAGGCTCAGAGCCGCCGCCTTTGCCTTTGCCTTTGGGAATGTCGAACTTGATGCCGACGAATCTGCCGACGCCGACCTTCCTGTGGACGACGTAGTCGCCGGAGCGGAGAGAGTAAGGGTCGACCTTGTAAGAGAAAGACTTTTCCTTTTCGTTTTGGTCGGGTTTCTCCGCTCCGGCGCGGCGCTTGAGGATCTGGAGGCCACGCTGCTGCTGCTGCTTGACCATGCGGATGTACTTGTCGGCCTCTTGGGCGTCGACGCTTCGGCTTCTGGAAGAATCGTCTCTCTGGGAATGGTCCCTTCGAATGCGCTCGTTCAACGCAGAGATGTCGTCTTCGTCGGAATGGAAGGATTTGGAGACGGAAACTCCTCCTTGTCGTTGAGTTTGGGTTTGGGTTGAGACGGCTTTCGCTAACACCATCCTTCCTCCTCTTCTTCTTCTTCTTCTTCTTCTTGTTGTGTAGAAGAAGAGGCCATTGGCGGCTGTGATGGCGGTGGTCGTCGGAGACGAGAAGAGGTTCCTCCAAAATGGACATTGTCGTGAAGAGATGTCTTGAATTGGGAGGATAAATAAGGCCATTTGATTGTTGTGAGAATTGATTCCTCAAGAATTGATTTTTATATTATATTTATATTTACTTATATATTTGGAGGACGTTTTCATGGTGTTTGGTAGAGAATACGATCTCTATTACTACTACTAATCCTATAAATAGTAGAGTCATACAGCAATGGAGGTTTTGCAGGGGGTTTAGCTTTATTTATTTATTTATTTATTTTTATTTTGAAAATATCTTCTGTAATTGGACAGACAGAGAGACAGACAAATAGGCTCCGCCCGTTTTTCTTCTCTAAATCTAATCTATTTCCATATTTATTTCCTATTTCCATTCGTAGAGTCTCATTCACTGATTCGAGTTTAAAATTTAAATTTTTTTACAGTAAAAAATTTTCATAAACAATCACATTTAATTTTTTTACTACAATAAAAAATTTTCACACAAAATCACATCTCAACTCAAATTCTAAAAATAAAAAAAAAATAAAAAAACTTTAGATATTTTTCGTTGGACTTTTCCATATTTATTACCATGGCCCCCTATGCTTTGTCGTCCGGAAGTAAGAATGGGCGGCCACTTTTAAACAGTTGAAACAAAAAAGCCCAAGAGCTTGAGCTTGATCATCATGACCACTAGTAGGCGACGTTGGTTGATGAAGGCAAGAGAGGGGATTCACCTGAGCCTTGTGCAGCCGCAGGCACAGAAATACTCCAAAAAGCTACCAGCATTAGAACCGCATACCAATTCATTCTCTTCTCCATCATCATTCTCCACACTCCACTCCACCAATGCATATATCTCAGTAACTTGCTAGTGCAGCACTTGCCACCTTTATCTTTGATTCTTTTCCCATTTATATATTTATATACACAAATTAAGGGCACACACACACACACACACACACACACACATATATATATATATATATATATATATATCAACTCACTTACCACTTATTCAAGAATGGACATTGGACTCTCCCCCTCTTTATTCATCATCATATTATAACAGAAAAAGTTTTAAGGAAAAAGAAAGAAGAAATAAGAAAAGTTTATACATTGGAGCCATCTGGTGAATTCCTGAAAGGTGGAATACATATGAATGCCATCTGATGGATTCTATATACACATTAGCCAAACCGGAGGACCACCAGAAGCAAAGAAAAAAGAGTGCTTCTTTTAACCAAGTTTCTGCTACCAATTATATCCTACAAATCATCTCTTCATCCTTGAACTACTTCTTCTAGTTCTATTCCTTTCTTCATACCTGGCAGGCTCAATATATATATATATATATATAACCCTGTCAAGTCAAACCTTTCAGCATTTAGAAAATTCCCTCAAAAACGGGGGGGACTAGACATAGTATATCATGCCAACTTCAATCAGACTGATATGCGGAATATTAAGCGCCACGGCTGGGCCCCGGCAGTTCTTCCGCAGAAAAGAATATCCAATGTCGATCACAAGCTTCTTCAGAAATGATGATGAGCGCCTTGCCTTCACATACGAATGCCCCATTATATACGCGATGCCCGCTTCTTTGGCCTGGATCAAATCCATCAGCTCCTCCCTAACTGCGGGATCCATTCCAGGGTCTGAGGGCAACTGAAACCTTACTTGGCGTCTCCTCGTCTGTGGGTTCTCATCATCATAGACCGAGCGTAAACTCTGGAGGGTCGGAGATTTGCTGCTCTGAATAATGGAACTGCTCACGCCAGGATCCTCTTGCTCGGACACCGCCATGCTCAAGCTCGACTGCAAACTTCTGGTGCTTATGACGGCCATTCTCCCGTCCAACGACGAGCTCTCGAAGCCTGAAAACTGTGGTTCTACTGCTTCCATCTGGATGAACTCCGCTATGCTCTGTATTAGCTGGTTCTCAAAGTCCCCATCGTCTCGTTGAATGTCCTTGTACCCGTACCTGACAATGCATCTGTACATACGATAGGGTCTTGGACAAATCCGACCGATGAGGAATCTTTCCTCGGGCGAAACATAAGGAACCGGGACTGATTTGACACAAATGAAAACCAACACTTTGTGGAATGCCGGGAGGTTTGTTACAAAGTGAGAGAATATTGCCGGAACTCCAGTTGCCAATTCCGAGTATATGAGGCCTATTCCGGGAACACGGACAATACCAAGGCTGGGGCCCAGGCCAAGTAACCACTTCAGCGACACTTTGTTGTGCAGATCAAAGTTATACTTCCTCCGCGTCCCGTAATGCCAGACATACATGACGACCATAAATATGGATGATAGCACAAGGGGGACCCACCCTCCCTGAGGCACTTTTATGAATGCTGCAGATAAATAAACGCCCTCGACTAACCAAAAGAACACAAGGAAAACTGCAGCTAGCATTATACTTTTCTGCCAAACGAAGATGATCACAAGCGCCATAAGGAATGTTGTGACGAACATAACCGTCATGCAAGCAAGTCCTACAAATCAAAGTGAAAATAACAATTTAGATAGAGTGGATTAATGCTAGTGTAAAATCTACTTGTGATCAATGCTGTCATTTTCACCTTTCGTTTTTCCTTTTTAATTATTTTCTTCTACAAATGTCTTATCATGGTATTGGTTAAGGCTACTTCATGTTGAGTTGGAAAAGTTTAAGAATTTAAGGTAATTGCAACTGAAATAGAATGTCTTGAAATCATACATTGCACAGGTGCACGCATACAATCAAGGAACATCTTTAATCTTACCATAAGCATTCCCAATTAAAGTTGTATCTTGAAATCCAATGGTTATGGAAAGAGTAAGGATCATCAGTATCCAGTTGATCTCTGGGATGTAGATCTGGCCATATATGTGTTTCGAGGTGTGGACAACTTTGACCCGAGGGAAGCAACCAAGGGCATGGCATTGCTTGATAATGGAGAAAGTAGCGGTTATGACAGCCTGACTGCCAACAATAGCTGCAAGTGTAGCGACAACAAAGACCGGCCAAAATACAGGTTCTGCGGGTTAAGAGACGACAGAAAACAACATTAGACCAACTCAAATATGCATAAAGTAATTCTGTAAGCAATATAAGTTAATGACAGAAGTACAAACCAGGTATCGAATTATAGAAACTGTAATTAATCATCCCGGGGTTTTTGGACAAGAAAGCAGCCTGGCCCATGTATTGTATTACCAAACATGGGTAAACAACAAATGCAAATGCAAGCTGCAAATACAAGCAAAGTCAATAAAATTTCTTCTGTAGAAAGCCAAAGAGCATTTAATACGTCATGGCGAATAGGGGCGTGCAGTGGTTTGGGCTTTGGGTGTAAATAAACTTGATTTATGAAGTGTTAGGGCCCCTCCTATCAAGTTGCAAATTGGATAAAACCACTTCCGGGGCGGGGGGTTGTGTAATTTAGAGAAGTTTTGTTGACATGTCAATCTTGTTTCAATTCTGTTATGAGGTCACGTTGAGTTCTGGGAGGGTGTGAATTAGTTATGCCTTCGGTTATCGAGGGAATATTAAAAGGGAGAGATGCAAGGGAGTGGGGTATGAAAATTGTTGTCATTGCAGTCTAGAACTAGGGAGGCAGAGGAACCTCGAACTCCTCCTATCTGTATTTCCGTTCAATTTTCCCTTCAGTTGTTTGAAAATCAATAAAGATTTACCCAGAATTCCTGGGGTTCTATTAGCTTGGTATCAGAGCCACCGGTCCCATGGCCAACGTTCCACCTGAACCGCGCATTTCTAAACGTATCACGACCCTGGAACACTGAATGGAAGACATCCACGAAGGCGTGCAGATAATGGGAGCTATGGTTGATCGCGTTCCGCAATTGCAAGAGAACGTCGATTGGTTGGATAATAGAGTGGGGGAGCTTCAAGGATCGATGCAGAGGATAGAAGAGTTGTTACAGAGACAGGCGAGGATCGTCAACAGAGGCCAACCGAGGAGAGAGCCAGTCAGAAATCCCAATCGGACTCCACCGAGACGCGAACCGGAGAGAGGCTAAGTGGTTAACTGCGAGGAATCTCCGGTCCCAAGGAGGGAAGGGGATGAAGTTTACCGCCGACCGTCGCCGGTCCGGCAGCGGGGGTGTGGGGAATTCCGTGGGAAGAAACTGGAGCTCCCTATCTTTCAGGGCGAGGATCCATATGGTTGGGTGTTCCGAACTGAGCGATACTTCCCCGTGAACGAGATTGAGGATGAGGAGCGGATTTTGGCAACTTCGGTATGTATGGAAGGAAGAGCCGTGGGGTGGTTTCAGTGGGTGGATACACAGGACCCTTTTACCAATTGGAGGGATCTTCGGACAGCCATCATCCAGTGCTTCAAACCGTGCCCGCGAAGGAGAACCGACAGAGAGACTGATGTCACTCAAGCAGAACCGACGGAGAGACTGATTTCTAATTCTATTAGGCATAAAAAAACAAGTTTTACCAAAAACTCACCCTAATAGACAAGGCAGTGAAATGACCAAGGTCCGCAAACATAGCTTCAGTGCCTGGTAAGAAGCAGAATGTCTATTGTCAGTATAAACAAAATAACAGTTAACTCAACCAGATGACTAGAGGCAGTCCAAACACAAGCCAATACACATGATACTTATTTAAGGAAAATTCAATCAGATTCATATCCAACAACCAAACATACCAGTTATAGAGAGAAGGACCCCGCCGAGAGAAATCCAACCTTCTTTACCAGTCTCCCTAAAGAACTTGATGATATAATGGGGCGAAAATCCATAAACAACTTTTGGGTTCCAGCGTATTGTGTTGTAGAGCCCAATGGAAAAGATTGATACCAACCAGATTAATACGACAGGTGCAAACAAAAATGCTACTCTGTGCGTACCACAATGCTGCAGGGCAAACAAACCCACCAATATAACGCAAGCGAGCAAGACAAGTTCACCTACGAACAAATCATAAATATATAAGGTGTTATGTTAGTCATGTATATGATGCCAAGTGATTATCCCAAAGAATCAAGTTAGTAACGGTCCAAATATGATGGTTATAATGCCCCCAGAAACTATGAGTAATTATATGACTAAAGAATCGAGTATGAAATGATGACGAAAAAGGAGTTACCGTTTGTCAATTTCTTTTCTGTAACTTCAAGGCCCGAAACTGATGAAAGAACTGCAAGTGAGAAGAGACAGAAGCCAACATAAGTTAGCTCTACAATCTGCTTGGGTTTAAGGGAGGGGGAAAAAAAATGAGGGAGTTACGATTATGGTTTTATTTCGTAAAAATAAAGGATTGAAGTGCTAAAATAAGGTAGCAACAACAACTCAAAGAATGCTACTTGCAGATTATGCGAAGCAAAAAAACTGTGGCCATAGAACCTGAGATTGCAGGAGTGAGGACACCATCTCCTATGACCATGCAAGCACCAAACAACACCACAACCAATAGGGCCGTCCTCAGGCGTTTATGCTTCTCCAAAAACCTCTTTAAGGGAGAGGAGGCGAGGACCTGCGATGAGGAGGGGCCGTACTTGTATGCGGAGAGCTCTTCATCAGCGGCTTGCTGGTTTGGAAGGAGACTGAACTTGGCGTGCCGGCAGAGCAGCGAGTAAAGAGCAAAAGTGCCACCTGAAAGAGAATCGAACATTAAAAGATTGAGGCTTGAATTTGAAAATGGGAAATAGCAAGTGTGAGAGGGCGGCACACCTTCACCATTGTCATCGGCACTCAAGAGGACAAAGACATACTTAAGTAAGGGTATGAGAGTGAGAGTCCAGAAGATCAGGGAAAAAGCACCAAAGACGGCATCCTCGCTTATGTGCTTGTCCAATTTGCCAGCAAAAGTGCTCGAGTAAACGTAGAGAGGAGAAGTACTCAGGTCTCCGTATACCACACCGAAGCTCTGATACGCTAATATCAGATTCCTCGAAAGACTTGTCCACGAAACCTGCAACCAACGAAACAGATTATATTATTATGCTATGGAGTGAGACTGAGTGAGCCAATTGATGATAATATCATACGCTTGTTATTATTACTAGATTAGATTAGAATAGATAGTTTTAACTAACAGTGAGAAGCACTTTTTTTGACATTACTGATTATGCATTCTGATTTGTTCTGATACGTACATACATATACATATAAAAGAAGAAGAAGAAGAAGAAGAAGAAGAAGAAAGAAAGAAAGAAAGGGGCTATAGAAAAACGCAGTGCAGAAATACATTAAATAAAATATTAGTAACAGTAATCAAGGACAAGAATAAAAGGGTAACGACTAGGTCTAAGAAAAATCAGGAGCAGCAGAAATTAAAGGGGGGTTTTTTTATTTCCTGCGAGTTTGATAAGTGAAAATGAATTGTGAAGAAATCAAGGAGAGTCATATAAATGTGAAATTAACAGAAGAAGAAGGGTGGGAAGGGAAGATCCGAACTATATTTGGTGAGGGAGAGAGAATCACCCACGAATCTATGACCATCTAACATCTATCGGTTCGATTACAATTAGAGTTGGATTGAATAAAATGACATTCGAGTAGAGTAATATGAATATCTATCTATTCATAAATATTAATTTTGATTGATTGAAAAGGAAAAAAATTAAAAAAAAAAAGAGAGGAAAAAGAGAGAGAAAGAGAGAGCGGTTAAGCTGCCTGGACCCGAAGAGTAGTGGACTCCATCGACATCTCTGCCTGATGCTGCTGCTGCTGTTATTTATGTATAATTATCATGCGATCTCTCTTCTCTTCTCTTCTCTTCTGTATAATATAGTAATATAATAATTGAACTACGACCCGCACTGGACTGGAGGAGGAAGGAGACTGACAAAACTATTATGTGATCTCATTTCTTTTAATCTCCACACAAATTTAATCTCAGTCTCCTTTGCTCTTTCTTTCTTGATTCTGCCCCCAAACTCAATTCAATTGCTCTCTTTTCTTTTCTTTTACTATGTCTGTTTTTCTGACAGCAACAAATTTATTCATATGTGAAAAGAACAATCATGTATAAGAAAGTCGAATATGAAATCCGAATCGGTAATAAAGTTTCCAAATGGATAATCATAGAGAGACTAGAGAGGACCTATTCCACGGTGCGTGCACCTGTTTCCAATCACCAAAATCAAAAAGGATCCGTGGTTTTTTCTTTTTTCTTTTTTCTTTAGATGTAATGATCAAGCGTTGGAAAATAAATAAATAAATTAAGGGCCGTTTAGTTCGCTGATTCGAGTTGAGATGTGATTTTATATGAGAGTTTTTTATTATAGTAAAAAAGTTAAATGTGATTATTTGTGAGAGTTTTTTACTGTAATAAAACTCAAATTCTAAACTCAAATCAGCAAAATAAACGAGGTTTAAAAATATTTAACCAATCACCAAAGACCAAGGTGGGGGTTACAATCCTATCGAAAAAACTAGGCGGACGTTAGAAATTGGTTTCTGCAATCCGCGTTATGCACACGGAGGCTTGCGCGTAGAATCCAAACCCACCAAAACGCGCGTCTTCAAAAGGAAATAGCATAAATTTTCTTTGCATTTTGGACTTGAGAGACATTGGGCTAATCAAATCCAGTTAACCACTTAAATTCAAATTGACACGAATAAGTGCATGCCAAAGGCTCGAAAATGCAAAACACCTTGCCAGGGATGTTTGTTTAAGGATTTTTTTTGAAAATGTGTTTAGTAATTTTATCAAGTGATTATTTTTAGTATAAAAAATTATTAATGTATCTCTCTCTCTTTCTCTCTGTTCGAGAGAAGAGAAAATGAAAATAAAAAATAAAAAACGACTAGTCGTTTTTAATTTCTCTCTCATTTTACACTAAACCAAAAAATCATTTTTATTTTCGTTTTTTGTTTTTATTGAGCCAAAAACCGTTTTAAAAACGTTTTCATTTTTTTCTTTGAAAAATGTGAAAAATAAAAACGGGATCAATTCCAAACACGGCCATTGTTCTTGATTCTCTATAGTATTTTTCTCTCACAAAAAATTTAAATTTCAAAAATCATAATCATGAATCATAATTAAAAATTGACTTTCTCAACTTTTAAAACTTAATGATCATATTAAAAAATAGATTTAGCATTTAAAACAATATTATGTAAGGATAAAATCATTTTAGTACCTTGTACTATAGCGAAATATACTCTTGGTATCATGTATTTTTGATAATATTAAAACGGTACCTTAATGTTTTTAAAAGCATATTCTTAGTACTCTGAAGTTGATTTTTAAAACGTAAAATGACCTTAATACTATTTTTATTTAATTAACTAAAAACTAATAAATTTAGGAAAAAAATCATGAACTTTTTTATTTTGTTGTTTTCTTTTAAATATTTTAATGTTTTAAAATATTTTTAGATTTTTTTTAAATATTGATTTATATTTAATTAGCAAGAAGAGTAGTTTGAACATTACATGTTCTAGAAGTCAGTTTTAAAGTACTAAGAAGATATTTTTAAAAATATTGAAATATTGTTTAAAAATATAAAATACTAATAACATATTTTATTATATAACAGAGGATATGAAGATAATTTTATCCCTATTATATCATAAATAAAAGTAACAAATCTTATGACATTTTTTGGTGTGAATATAATATTTCTATTGATAAATCTTTTTTAGTTAGGAATTTCGAATTCCCTTCCAATTTGTATATTCCGGACACCTTGTCAGCTTCCCCTCTCTATCACACCCTATAATAAATTCAGAAAGTGTAGCTTCTTCGCAACTTCCTAAATCTTTTTGTTTTCCCCTTTTAAAATGCAAAAATCAATACTAACGACAACATATGTCATCTTGAAAATTACAGCTTCTTCCCGAATAATAATATAACACAATTGTCTATCCTTATCCACTCTATAACTACAAACGAAGGTAGTTTAAAGAAAAAAAAAAGTTTTAAAAAAGGCATATTACATTGCATGCGCCTGTATCTAATTAATTGGCTTCAAATCAGACGAGTTGACTGTCCTTTTAATGAAATAACTAAACATATTTATTTAATTATCAAAAAACTAAACATATTTATTTATTATAATCTAAGGGCTTTTTTGTCTACATGACAAAATGGATGGATAAAGCGGTGATTGACTTATTTGTACTAATATGTGTACCTTAGACACACACACACACCAACTGAAATCTAAACAGTAGATACTAATAAAGGACATGTAGAGTTTGTTAACACATATTTATCTGTTTCTCAATTTTAACTGATAAAAAAGAAAAAAAAAAAAAAAAAAAACAGATATACAATTCTACATGTTTATAAGCCTTATCACATATATGTACGTCCTTTGGAAGCTAAGTTTTAGGTTTGTGAAAATGATTTGATTCAATTAAATTACAAAATACCATAGTCTGTAATATATAGGCGCACACACATACAAGTCTAACATTTCTCCTATAATTGTGACGAGTACTTATTAAATAAAGTAGAAAAGGTACAATATTAATGACAAAAAGGTTACTTCTAAAACACCGAGTATTCTGTGCGGTGTGAGCCCAATATTTGGGCTGGAAGAGTGGTTAGGCTTTGGGCCTAGTCCCTTCACAACGCATGCCCAAAGCAAGTAGAAAAAATAGGAGAATTTACCCGTGGATTGAGTCTCAACTTTTATCATCAAATATCTTTTTTATTAGCGTAGTTATTTGACTAAAAAGATTACAAATCAAGAGTAAAAAGTTAGGAATGAATGCATGAAAGTGCGTCTGAGAAGCATATAAGAATGAATAAACGAGCAAGGTCAAACGTGAGACGTGAAGATCATTACATAAAAGGAAATCAAAATGAATACGACGGAAACATTGATGTATAATAACATAAGATAGGTACAAATAGTGAAATTAATTAGAAGCAAACCAAACAAATAAATTAAAGAGCAAAATAATTATGAAAGAGAGGATACATACAGTACATCCATCTTGTATGCTCACTCTCATCTCGAAAAGAAATTAACACGCACACGAAGTCACTAAAAAAGAAGACTAGTGGTAGACTAGTAGTTGAGAAAGTGATTGAGAAGATGGATTGGATCAGAAGAAAAAGGAAGAGGAAGTAGTAGTAGAGCCCAAATCAAAGGGGTCGGGAAACTGGGACTGGGACTGGGAGTGATGATGATCAGAATTAGAGACAGAAGGCATTGTGCTAAACAAAGGGCTGTGCACATAGTTAGAGTTATAACTATAATTATAACCATACTGATCTTCGCAGCTGGAATCCTGCATCATCATGTTCATGGCCCCTGCACCTGCCTGCATAATATTGCTGCTGTTGCTGTTACTAGTACTAGCAGTATTACAATTATAATAATGGTATTGATCATCCGAATTAAACTCCGAAGCAGGAAAAGGAGGAAGCTCGCTGCTGCTGCTATTGATTATTGCCATAGGATGACGATGATGATCTTCATCGTGATCATTGCTAATGTAGTTGTAGTTCTCATGCTGGTAATTATTGTTACTCATGATGACCTGCGCCTGCGCCCTGTGAATGCCATTGGCTTCGCCCAAACTCATCATCATCATCATCATCGCCTCATCCTGATGATCGTACAGTAGTTGTGGCTGAGGAGTGGGGTCCGGAGGCGGTGCTTGAGTGACGAGGCCGCCGAGCTGTTGGTGGCGGCGGCGGTCATCATGATCATGACCGGCCGCGGCTGCAACATTAACGAACAAGTGGCCGTTCTGATCATCGGGGGAAAGAATGGAGGTGACAGAGGAGCCAGGGGGCATGTCGGAGTAGACGAAATTGGTGCGGGCGCGGGAGCCTCTCATGGAGCGGGCGGCTCTGTCGTAGGCGAGGGCAGCTTCCTCCGCGGTGTCGAAGGTGCCCAGCCAATGCCTTTCTTTTGTGGAAGGGTCTCTTATCTCCGCAGCATATCTTCCCCACGGCCTTCTTCTCACTCCAAGAAACCGAGGACTAGTTTTATCATCAGTACCGGCCTGCACCAGATCTTGCTTTTTCTTCATCTTATTATTACTATTGTTAATATTGCTGCTCATCTTGAATCATCCGCAAATATATATGTATATATAGATATTCTTCTTCAAACTCACTTGCTCCTGTTGTTTTGATGTGGGTGTGAATATATGTTATATGTGTATATAGCAGGCAGGCTTATTTATAAGTACGATATATAAGAGTTTTTGTTGAGGTGATGGTTCTGCGTCGGAATATATAATCCTTTAAATAAGAGGCCAACCTCCCCCATACTAGCTACCTTACTCTCCACCCTTTTCCTTCCTCTCTCTTTTCTTTATTGTTCAGTTATTTATTTTATTTATTTTTATGTGTGTGAGATATTAATGTTTATTATTAATCTTCAATCTCTCGTTGTTGATTAATTCCTTTTCTTTGCGCTGCCCCTGCATTTTGACTAGCTAGGCGCGAACACATATGCTTATGTTGGCCGCTATTATGTCTATTCTCGAAAAAGAAGATGGCCAGTACTACTGTTGTAATTAATTAATCATATTTATGCAATTCTAAATCCATGATTATATAAATTGATATACATAGCTCAAATTAAAAGGACCGGCCCATGAGTCATATATATATATATAAATATGTGAGTTACCAATGATGGGGATTGAGGTAATTTAAAAGAGCTAGCGCTGAGATTAGAGATATCATGATCATATCGATCATCAGGTACAAAAATATACATAATTAGTCGACATGGGGCTCTCACCATTAAATTAATAATAAATTAGAAAGGATGATATTTGCCATGATAAGTATGCATGTTCTCTTAGATACCAATTATATCATGTTACATGATTATTCCCCAATCAAAAACTTTTCGTCTACTCACCATATAAAATAACTAATAATTCCTGTTGATGTCCATATCTATATGTCACATGCACTCCAATTAAAATCCCCTTTCCCCAATCTAATCCCTCTTAGTAATGTTTTCTCTTTTTAGTCAAATGATACACTACTGTTCGTCTGTTCCATTCCATGAACTAGGAACTAAAAATCATCTAGACCTATAGCTAAGCCAAATCTATGTTTATAATTTTTTTTTGGTAATTAAATCTAAGTTTATAATTACTCCACTAGTCAAGTCGCATCATGTACTAAAAAAAACCCACAAAAAGTTTTTTTTTTTTTTTCCCGCCCGATGAAGCAACATCACTTGTGTCAATAAAAATAAAAATAAAAGCTTCACTAGATAATGATCATTGCAGATGGAGGAGCTGCATGCCCGCGGGCTTGTGAAATCATGCAGTAGTTAATTTGAGGTTTCATGATAATATCGATATGATTACATCCAAGCCACATATACACTGGTGATCATTAGAACACTTTTGGGTACTTAGTTATTTTATATGACATCTTTTTGGGATCAATATATTTGCCATCATTACTTATATGGGCTTTCAACTCGATTATCCCCTGGATTTGCTTTGTGATACACCTCGCGCATGCATATGCCTTCTTTTTCACATCCAAGTAAGCGAGTTTGAATTATATTGATTGATAATCGGTCACAATCTTAATATTTATTGGGTTTTTTTAGTTGGCAATTTATTGGCAGCGATTAAAATTAAAAAAAAAAACCACACACACACGTTCAAGATTATGTAGAAAAGCCGAGGTGAAGATTGACCAAGTTGCAGCAGTTATGAAATTTGAATTAAAGAGATATTTGAAAGTGCTGCTGATTTTAAATGTGGGATTTCAAGATATAAATGCCGAGATAGAAGATATGTTTTGGTTTGAAATTTAATAAGTGTGCTACATAGATCTATCATTTATTTATATAAATGATTTAAAGTTGCATGGCTTATCCACATGAAGCCAACGTGAGGGATAATGTGAAGTTACAAGCCAGAGTGTGACGTGAAGAATTAATTAGATGGTTTATCTGAAGAAGCAAACCGTGGAGATGATGGGTGCAGATAAAGTGTGAAGATAATTAGCAGAATAATTTGAATTACACTAGTAGTCATCTGGTTGACGTTTACAAATAGTAGAAGGCTCAAGGTTGCTCACTTTATGTACGGGTTTAATACAACATTTTTAGAAAATAGTCTATGAGTTTTTGTAAGCTTTATGTGTTATTGAGATCGTCATTCAGGAGAGGGATTAGAGGAAACGCACTGTCAACCGAATGGATTTTACCATGCAATTTTTGAAGACGAGTGGTGCTCACTTAACAAAATCATAAAGTAGATTCGACACGGCGACGACATTGTCGAAGAGAGAGTCTGTATAAGTTTGATTGGTGATTGTAATCATTGATACTTAGCGGGTTGTTCACTATCTGAGCATGACCCCGCATATATAAGTGGTTACCGAACCGTGATACTAATTCCTTCCGTGCCTATTTATTTATTTATTTCGTAGTCTATTAATTTAGTTCGATAAAATAATTACGAACAACGGATCTAACAATATTAATCATCAATTATTATGTCATATATTATTTTTTATGTATACAGTACTAAAAACTAATTTCTCATATGCATATCCCAACCATTCATTTTGGTCCAATAAAAGATAAAACAATTAATCAGATATAATAAATATTTGAATGAGATGTGTTATATATATATATATATGTATGTATGTATGTATATATATATTTTCAATAAGGACGAGTAGAGTGGAAAGATTATGTATTTTAATGGGGTTCATCCACTTATAAGATCACGTTAATTCTTTAGTGAGAGGTTTAAGGAGCATTATTGCTCATCCATGTGCATCCGATTTTTGAACCATGCCATTTAAATCAATGATAAGTTCCACGGTCTCTTTTATATCTTTTCAAAACCACCAGAAGCTTCCCTCTCTATCTATCTATCTATCTATATCTTTTTTCCTTTTTTTTCTTTTCTTATTATTTTCATTTTTAATTCTGTTATATTTTAGATATACTTTTTGAGAGAGATTTATTGTTATCATCATGTGATTAAAAATTCCCTTTTTCAACTACAATATTCTGATTTCTGAAACAGAAAGGGGACTAAAAACAAGTGATTGAGAGAAAACCTTTAATTTGTTGGGTTGCATGTGAGTGAAACATATATTTTAGGTAGGTACCCCTTTCTTGAAGAAAACAATACCAAACTTACTCCCCTTTTGACCAAATGTCTCATGCTTACGTCCTCCATTTACTCCCAACGTTTATGGTTTACATGTACTCAACATTACAGAGATAATGCGACCATCTCCGGTCCAAATTGCATATTTAATATGTTATTTTGACACAAAGATATAGCATATATATATAGGCCAAATTTAGCATTGGAGAATAATGTTGTATAATCAGAGAGTACTGTTTTTCCTGTTCAAATTATCACATTAATTAGACACTGTATTCGAGATGTTCTCATAACATATTGTAGTGGATTGATCATACCGTTCAAAACTTGTAACATGTATATATATATATATATATATATATATATATATATGGCAACTAGTCAAAAACGCCTCCCATTTGTGAGAGTTTAGTACATGACTCTTTTAACAGAAAGTTCCTGAGTTGTTATGTTATGAAAACTAATGTTTTCTTCATTAAAGTTGGCTGAAACTAGCTAGCACCGATCTTGACTCTTAGTGTGTGTTTCTATATAACTATATCTATATGTCATATCATTCTTATGACAGTCGTGACATTGTTGCATACAAGTATAGAAAACTATACATATATATATATATACATGTATAAATATATGAAGTGCCATATATATATATATATGTAGTCATTGATGAAGACGACATTAGGAATGTTTTCATGTTTAAGTGCACATGCACACGTTGATAATAAGAATATTGTTATGTGCAGTAATATGATAGGTAGGGATTTTGATTCACCCAAGGACACTATTAATTAAGTAGGGTCAAAAACAGCTACCTTGGAAGACTTTAAGACTTTTCACTTTTATGTGCAGCCAAGTTGATGAAATAGGATAATTAAGTAAAATTGGCATTGGGATTTGGAGTATTAATGTCCTTTTCTAAATTGTAGGAATAAAATATTATTGTTTTTGTGGTAATGGGGACTTTTGTCTTCTTCGATGATTCTTCAAATTTTCGGTCGTCTAAATGCATTTTGGTCAATGATTCTCAATGGGATTATCATTCCGATCCAACCACGCTTACTTTGCGTGTAGGAGAGATAAACAATGTTATAATTGGTTTCAATCATCTCTATTAATTGCATTATGACGAGTCAATGTATAAGCAAAAGCATTACAAAATAATCCTAATATTAAGGATTTCTTGTCTTTTGATATTGCAAAGAGTAAATCGCGTTGATATATTGTGTTTTTTCAAAATATTCACCCCGTACGTATTTGCAAGAAATAATAATTAAACCGCAAACACAAAAGGAAAAAGACAAATCTAGAATGCAAAGTAAAAGGGTAACAAATAAGTTAGTCTTCTAAAACTGATGATCCAAAAAATCAACGCAGGGGAATGTAACCCCCTATGTGTGTATGTATATATATATATATATATGATATATAGAAGGATTAATTTCAAAAATTTCTCTGAATTATGATTCTTGTAACACTTTTCTCCTTGAATTTTAAAAAGTAACATTGATTCTCTCCGAACTTTGTTCCGTTAACAAGTTTTATCAGCTGTTACAATGAGTGACGAAAATCCTCACGTGTCAGATACATGACCCGTCTGAGGAGGGTATTATCGTAAATTAACCTGCAACAACCCTAGGTTATTAAAAAAATGATTAAAAAAACTGAAATGCGTTAAAAAAACACCCATTATGTCGACTTTTTTAGTTGTGTTAGGGTTAAAACTTTTCTCTAAAAAAGAAAAATCTAAGGAAAAATCAACCTTCATTGTAAATTTCCGTGTTTGGTTGTGTTTGGTTCAACTTGTCAAGCCTTTCGACTAATTCTGTAACCACATCTCTTACACTGAAATCTAATTCTAGAACCAGCTCTCTTGCACGGAAATTTTCTCCACTATCAAGCCACTTTCCAAACCCACAGCCTCTCTCCTCTTCATTATGCATTCAATCATAAAAGTAAATCTACGGTAAAATAAGAAACGAGTAAAAATAAAAGTAATATGGACACATAGTATTTTATGTGGAAAATTCTTAAAGAATATGGAGTAAAAATTACAGGACAAATGTAAAATGATTTCATTATAAAAAAATGAGGATTGCAACATTTTCTCTAAATTATACGGAAAGAACAATAAGAACCATTCTCTTATGTAAATAAGAGAAACACCTCACAAAAGAAGAAAAATTGAAGAAAATAAATTTCTTTCACACTATAAGAATTCTCTTTAAAGGTTGAGAATGAGATGCTTATGCTCTTCCTCTAACCTTCTTATATAAGCTCCAAAAATGAACCGTAGTTACGAAAAACTTATGGCTAAAAATTGACCAATTTATGACTATTAATTTTACTTAGCTACTATTTAACCACTTCGCTAAATCTAGTCCACATAATTTTGTGGACTTAATCATAAGCCTTAAATTTTGCTAATTTTGAGCCTTTAGGCCTAAACCTAATCCAACAAATTCCTCTCTGTATGACTTGTCACAACTTCGCATGGGCAACCCATTTGTCATAATTTTATTTTATGTAGTAATTAAGAATAAGAAATTTGTCGCAAGTGTATTGATTATGTAATGTCTGATGTATGTGTGGAGGCACTTTCTTTTTCTTTTTTTGCCTCTTCTCACATCTCAAACTCATAAATGCTCACTTAGGTCCCGTTCATTTCACCGATTTGAGTTTAAAATTCGAGTTTTGTTACAGTAAAAAGCTCTCAGAAACAATCACATCTAACTTTTTTGTTACATTAAAAAACTCTCACATAAAATCACATCTCAACTCGAATCAGCGAACGAAACGAGCTCTTAGAGTTAGTGTGAGCGGTAAAAAAAAAAAAAAAAAAAAAAACTCTTTTTTGGGTGGCGCATCCAATTGTCGCTTAAAATTCT
Source organism: Morus notabilis (assembly GCF_000414095.1). Taxonomy (NCBI): domain Eukaryota; kingdom Viridiplantae; phylum Streptophyta; class Magnoliopsida; order Rosales; family Moraceae; genus Morus; species Morus notabilis. The sequence continues at coordinate 117,600 of NW_010358469.1, read as the reverse complement.
GTGTGTGTGTGTGTGTGTGTGTGTAAAGTGCAGAAGAAATAACGAGTCGGACTGGGATTGAAAAAAGTTGATTGTTTTACGCTTCTCGGGATGAGAATTAAGCAGCTGGTTTTAAAAAGGCAGAGACGTTAGTCTGACTATTACCTATCTATTATATAAGCTGCTCTGAATTGCTTTATCCTTAAAACTGGTAAGCCTGTCTCTTTTCCTTTTTAATCTTTTTTTGACCCCCTCTGAGGGAATGTCAACATCAAGCAAAAGGAAAAAAAAAGAAAAAAAAAAGACTTGTTTTTTTAAAAAAAAAATTTCTTTTACATGTTTCAAGTGAACAATTTCTTAATCATAGATATATTGGAGCTAATGCTTTCCAGGTTCTCAAATTAAAGGAATTAATCCTCATCAAACTCGAAACTTACAGAGCACTATTGCTGCGATAAGTTATGAGGTTGTCATTCTCCATCAAAGATTAGCTTTAGCAGTTAGCACCAACTGACATATAATTAAAATGAGGACATATATAAAGGCAAATTAAGGCAATAATAACTTTAAGAGCATGCAAATGGAATGGAATGGAATGGAATGCAAGTCAAGTCCCCAACAGTCAAAAGTTCCAAAAGCTGAGAATATATACATATACATATAACTCAGATCAGCAGCCACCCTCTTGAGAGGCAATATATATATTACATTTACTATGCCAACTAGTGAATGAAGTAGTGATATGATTTACGACAGCCGGGTGGTGACTAGTACTAGTACAACTAGTACTTGAGTTTGAAGATGATTTGTTAATTTCTTGACATTCTTCCACAACCTCATCCGGCATGGGCATCCCTGCTATCTTCTTCTCATCTTCTGTCGTCAAATCGGCCTTTCTCATTTCATCTGCCTCCATAACTCTCAGAAACGCCTCTAGTGCCTCGCGCATCCATTCATACCGGCATAGTTCAAATGCCTCCTTTATGTTTAGCTGCAAATTACATATTAATTAAGGCCGGATTAACATCATATTATATATATATATATATGCTTAATTAATTAAGCATCTATGATTAAAGTAGCTAGCTAGTGTCTAATACATACACACACACACACACATATATATATATATATATATATATATGACAACAGTAGTAGTGTCAGTAACAAACCCATCTTCTATCGCGGTTTTGTTGCTCGGGCCAAGTGTCGAGCACCTCGGTTACCTCTAATGCAAACATATAGCCCTTGCAAACTCCTTCCTGAGCCTGAGGGCTGCAAATCATCTTCTGTTTGCTTTTGCTTCTGAACTCCCAATCTCCTAAAGGAATTTCCTAATTAACACATACATTTAAATTTGATTACACAAAGTAGTTATATTTCGGTAATCTAATATCACACACACACACATATAAATATATAGTGAACATTACATATATATATATATATATAGTAAGACGTATATGGTACTTACTGCGGGATTATCTTACCTCAAACAGAATGACATTACGTACTAATGCGTCCATGTAATTTGCATATCGAATCTCAAACACCACAAAATTGAATGGAGAGATTCAAGTATGTATGTATATATATATATATGTACCACTTTGAGATCACTCTGCTTAATTAAGAATCTTATACATATTCAGTAGTATGCACGTACTTTAATAATTCCTCTGACCCCCGCTTCCTCTAGAGCTTCACGGCAAGCAGCCTCTTCACGAGTCTCGTCGTCTTCCCATCCACCCTAACCAACACAAAAGCGCAATTGATTAAGCTCTAACTTATGCTAATTAATATCAAAATAAATTAATTATAAATAAATTAATAATTGATGTTACATATGTACTTTTGGAAAAACGAGATCGTCGCGATTTGGAGAAGAAACCATAAGAACTTGTATCCTCCTCATGTTTTCCCGCACATTTCCGCAGCCGCAATCTTCCGCGTCCTTTGCATTTGTAAGCCGGTAAGGAATACATCTGCACTTTGTAAGCCAGTACCCAAAGTTGGCCTAAAATCTTAAATATTGTTTTACCGGTCTGCAACTTGCTATTTTGGATCATCAGTTCGTTAAGTGGATATTTAGTTAATTAGTTTTACGAGTTTGGATTAAATTCAACAATTCACTTTCATTTAGCCAATATTAATGGCGTGCGTGTCATCTTTGAATAAACTATTTTACAAAGAAAAATTTTATTTATCATTCTTGATCAGGCAAAAATTACACACACACGCACACACATGTATATATATGATATTCGAAATGTGTGGTTGTACATTCATTAAAACTTTTAAATATCAAGTTTTTTTTTTTTTTTTTTTT
>NW_010358469.1:93861-115251 GCF_000414095.1 Morus notabilis | reverse complement strand
GTTTTTTTTGTTTTAAACTTTTTAAATTAAATTTTTTTTTTTTTTTTTTTTTTTTTTTTTTTTTTTTTTTTTGCTGATGCAATTTTTTGGTCACATTATATATATACATATATATATATATATATTATTTAATTTCTTGAGTTTGCAAACACTACATATTGCAGAATTGACATAAACAATAATGATGCTCGTCTTAAGCGTGCGGATAATATAAATCTAATATAAATAGAGGCCAAGTCCCCAACAAAGCAAGCCCTGTCCTTTTTATCCTTATCAAATTAAGAAGATGCCATTTATTAATTTTAAAGAAATTAAAAAGAAAAAACGATAGAGACAAACATCAAAGTCAACGATGTAAGTCGAGTTGAGAGGGGTTCATTACCTTGGACGCCCATGGAAATTATAAGATATATGTAAGTGAAAAAATTAACATGTAATGATGAAATATTCTACTGCTAATGGTTAAAAAAAAATTAAAAAGTATTAATGGTTCGGAAGGAAATAGAAGTGGAAGGAAAATGCTTGGTTATACAACTTGTCCGCTATAACAATATACAATATGCAAATAGTAAATTAGCAGGAGCATATTTAGCTAATTTGCTTATGAGGAGGAGAAGAAGGTGAAGAGCAATATTAAATGAAGAAATTGGAGAAACTAAAAAAAATAATTAATGAAGAGAAGATGAAGACGAACCCTGAAACAAGGCGGAGATTATTGTGATAGCGCTGCCTCTGCCGACCCTTGCGGGCTACCACGGAATCCGATGGCATCATCTCTTCTTCTTAATTTCTTGTTGGTAGCTAGCTGTACTGCTGATTTTCTACAACATTAATACATATATAAGTATAACAACATTCCTGCCAAATCCCAAATTAATTCAGACTGTTAATTTCATGCACAACAGTAGTTAATTATGCTTAGGATATGACCAACAACAACAAATTCAGAGAAATCCCATAATTAACCCTGACACTAAGAAGATTATATGGTTACAACAACAACAATAATAGTATGTTATGTATATATGTGTATTGTATACGCACCTATTATATCAGGAGAGGCCACAGTAGTATTTCAAGTTTCAAATATGAAGACGCGGTGCAGTGCTGTGCTGGAAGATATATGAATGGAAGAGGAGGAAGGAAGGGACGCTCGTTAGTTTTCTGACGAATCGGATCAGAAATTAGCTCTCAGTCTCACAACAAGTTAAAAGCTATCATAAATGCACCTGCAATTGCTGACTACTACTATACATATATAGATATTTATATTTATTTCTCTCACTCCTTTCTACATAAAAAGACAAATCAAGACAACATTAACCACCCAAATATTTGGTTCGCTAGCTCTTTCAACTTCATACAAAATTTTAAATTTTTCCTTTAGAATTTCTATTCAACCCTATTAAACAAACAAATTACAAGGAGCTGCATATAATTAGCATATCTCAGGGCCTACCATTATAGCCATACCTTATTTTATCAATATGCATATATTTTTGTATATTTACCTAAATTATACCATTCTCTAGATAAAAACAATTTTTTTTATTAAAAAAAAAGATCAATTCATGATAGTTATTTTAAATATATGTTTTGTTGTGTGTCGTCATTTTAACCATACTGATCATTCCGGGTTAAGGACGTATGATGATGTCTCCCCCCTCCCACCCTTTTTTTTTCCCTAAAAAAGATTTAAAAAAAAAAGAAACAAAAGAAAAACTAGGAGGCAGGCTTAATTCTTGGGGTGCAACTGCCATAAGTCAACTTACTATTCTATACTAGGCTTAAAAATATCTTACCGGTTAGGATGTAGGGTTGGTTTTTTTTTTGTTTTTGTTTTTTTTATTACTCTAAATCTCTTATTTATTTAATTTTTTTTCTTTCACTAGTGTATAAAATATAACTACATATCCCCTCTTAAAACGAAATGCATGCAATAATTCTTTGGGATGTCAAAATTATCCATCATAATGTTTTTAGATAAGAACAATTATAACATCCTAGTAAATAACCAATTAGACATGATTAAAATATTTTTTTAACATTTTATTTTTTTTTGTTTCCGTTTGTAATTATATTTTGTTTATTTTACTTTTTAAACCTCTTTCCTAATATATAGATGAAGTTCTATTGAAAGGATAGATTCAAAAGGGAAAAAAAAGTGTAAATTAGGTAAATGGCTGTTTTTTAACTATCTTTTCTAGTAAGTGACCGAACTTTTTATTTTTTAGCAAAATGGTTTTTTTTTTTCAGTAGACAAATGATTGACCTATTTATTGTTATAATTTATCAATGATATATCATTAATAAACATGTAATTTATTGGTTAAAATTAATTAATTACTAATTAATTTCAGCTAATTACTAACTAATATTGATTAATATTGAAAAACTATCAAGTTAATCAACAGTAAACTTAAATCAATCAGTGATTGACTACTAGCCCATCAGTGATAGACCATTTCAACTATTTTAAAAAAAAAAAAAAAAAACCTTAAAAATGGGTCATTTGCCTCTATATCCACACAAAAAAAAAAAGCTTTGTTACGTAGTAAAGATTTAACCATAAAGAATTAGAATGACAATACTTTGTATTTAAAAACTATTTCAGTATATGCCATAGATTCTATCAAATATGATTTGACTAGAGTTTAGTGAATACATTTTTATTGAGTAGTGGCAATTCTAATTAGAATGAGAAATATTTTTTGATTTTGCATAGAAAGCGAAGCAGTACACATAAAAAATACAAAAAACAAAAAAAACAAAAAAACTGAAAAAAAAAAAATCAGAGGAAACACAAAAATCAACTTCTTAATATATCTTTCTAGTAATTAAAAATGATCAAAGACCTAAGAAAATTTTCTAGTATGAATATTATGAAGATCGATTTTACAATTGAATAAGAAATCAATAATTGAATGAAAATATACTTTTGTACATTAAAAAAAACTTCAATGGCCTCAATAATAAGTTAACATGAAAATACACACTACTACAATTTGGACATTTTTATATATTAATAGGAAATTACGGAAAAAAAGGGAAACATTTAATAATTAATATTATTAGGAAATTAGGGGAAAAAAGGAAAACATTTTTTGCGACAACAATCTGAAAAAAGTCGTCGCAAATAGTCTAAATCACTAGCGACGACATCTAAACCTTTTGCGACGACATATATCGTCGTAAATATAACTGAACACGTCATCATTAACGACATGTTCGACGGAACATTCGTGACGGCTTATTCGCGACAACAGTCGTCGCTAATGTATTAGCGATGACATCTCAAAACTTTATCATTTGCGTCTAATTTTTTGCGGCGACTAATTTGCGACGACATGTCGTCGTAAATATAATATTACCGACGACAACGTACTCTTTTGCGATGACATTCAGTCATCATAAATAAGCTTTTTTGTTGTAGTTACCTCTTTCTTAAGTCCTCTCCCTCGAAATATCTACCTATCTTAAGAGCGCTCCCTTGCTTTATATTATTGAAAAGGCGCATAAATTGGATTTTTTCCTCTTCTCAACATCTTAATGTTGCGCCCCTATCAATTCACATTGATAAATCAATTTAGGAAAACGGAAATTCCTATTAGATATAATACTGAGTCAACAGGAGAACTACAGAGGTTGCCCTAGAGAGGGCGACGAGTTTGGGTACCTCTGTGGGCAGATTATAGCGGACCTATCAGCCTACAATAGGATAGAAGATAGAGGTTTTGAACCCTTTGCGGACATAGCTGCAATTGACACTGTAGTTGAAGTTCTCGGTCCTTTGAAGATTGATTTGTAGTCATAATGTATTCAATAATTATGTATTTATTTTTCTTAAATTTATGGTGCAGTTATTAGTCCTCCTAACGAAAAATATCCCGGCCTCATCACTGGAAAGTTCCTTTTCTTTCAATTATAAAAGCATTCATTTCAAGCTTATGCACATACATCATAATTAGTTGTTCTCGTCAAATCCCAGCTTTAATCAAGACAAATCGCCATCTATGAATACTTATTTATACATAATTGCTTTTACTTAACTAGTCTCATTGCTCAAGGCTCATGCATATATATATATATACATGTATTCATGTGTAATTAATGCATGTAAATGAATATGTAAGACAAATATAACTCAATTATAATTAACAATTAAATATGATTAATGGATCAAAGAGCTAGACCTGGATTCTGGTTCTGGTAAATCATGTATTGAGCCATCCAGACATTAGTTCCTCTCTCAAAGCGCCATGGAGTAACTCATCATGATCATTCTAATTAACACGCAATATATATAATGACCGTGATCATGATATATATATATATATATATATATATATAAAGGTGATGACTAGGGGAGGGGAGAAACTGATATGAAGCTTCGTTCGCACCTCACATGCACTAGTGGAGCTTCTCTTTTGGACTAATTTTCACGGCTTTCCAATTAAATAAACGGAATCTTTTTATAGTCCTCGAATAAGAATATTATTTGCCAAATTTTATTCTGTGTTTATGATCGATCAGCGCGCACACACACACACACATATATATATGATATTTCTCTACTTACCTTTTATGTGGAAAATTTTAGGCAAGAAGTTAGCTAGCTGCTTCCAAAAGCAATCTAGCTAAAAAGCTAGAAGTGATCTTATCATATACAAAGACACAAATAATAATATGCCACAGAACAATATGATGAAAAAGAATATATAGTACTTGTACGCTATCCCTCGAGAAAGCATATTTTTACTCGGATTTGAACACCAACTAATTCCATATAAATATATATCACAAATAATAGCAATTTGTTGTTCGCTGCCATGCATGCGTTAATATTATCTCTCGATTTATAGGGAACCTAAAGTTAAGTACTGATCATGTGCCCGCAAGTAAATTTGAGCCCCAAATTTAGTATAATGATTTGCATGATCAGCACCCTAAAAAGAAATTAAGAAGCAGTAGTAATAGGAGGAACAATCAAGAAAATGAGGAAATTGATTAACTCCTTTTTTGTTTTCTCTTTTCTCTGTTGCTGAAAGAAGGGCCTACACACATATATGTATTGCAGTAAAACCCCAATATAATTAATAAAAATTTTAAATTTTTTACCAAAGAGATACAATGACACTAGGAAAACCCCACATGAGATGTCCTTGTGCCGACACAGATACACACACACACACACATATATATATATATATATATACACACACACACACAAATATGTGTGCGTGTACATATATTAATATATAGTGTTATATATACTATCATCCTCACATGCAACACATCTATGATCTATTCACACTCTTGAAAGCGATCCTTAAATATATATATATATATATATATATATATATATTATATCAGTAATTATTCTTTACGTAGGTCTCCAGTCATTATATGTTATTTTTAGTATATATTTTGTATAACTTATACATCTATAGATGTGTATGCGAGTATGTAGATTGAAAGCTTATATATAAATGCGTGCACATTAGGTTCTAACCTTCTAGGAGTCGGATATATATCATGAACAACGATTTTCACACTTTTTTTAAGAAAAATATGAATAAGTAAACAAGAAAATGAATATATATATATATATATATATATATATATGGTTGCTCGCATAACATAACAGTAATTTTATACCTAACTCCATCAAGGTGAAGAGTTTAAATCCCCACCCCAAACTCAAAAAAAAAAAAAAATGAAAATATAAATACGCCGGTGTACTTCAAACTGCAGAAAGAATTTGAAGACATAATAAATCAGGAAAATTGATAAACTCATTCTAGACTACTCAATTCAACTCGGGTTTATATCATGTCCTCTTACTTAATAAGAAGCCAAATTAACCGCTAATAAGGGAAATGATATAGATAAGGAAATTTCTTTTTGTTTTGTTTTTGATTTACCTAATATAATATCCTGTATATAGAGTTGAGATGGTTGTTTAGTAGTCAGAAATCTGATGTCAGAAAACGCTTTCAGATTTCAAAGCACGTGGAGCCAGTATGGACCTTCTCTTCCACAATGGGACAACACACAAGTGGCTAGGGATAGGATATATAGATATGCACCCTTATACTCCGTCTTCTTATTCTTCTTCTTTTTGTACATGTTATATATGCTTATATTATATATACAGATAAATTCTTAAATCTCACAGCTATATATATAAAGTATAAACTTATATTTTATTAAATACATTAAAGTAAATTGAGTATTATACACAAACACAACCGATGTTATAAAAGTATATAAAAAAAAAGAAGTTCCATGTGTCTATACGACAAATCTTATATATGTATAATATTAATTTTTATTTTTAAAAGGAAAAGAGAAATAATCAAGTAAATTGCAGCCCTAGAATAATATTAAAGGATCAAATGACGAATCATTAATTATAAGGTTTTTCATGAGCAAAAGAGAACAAGGGAACTGTAATTTAAAGGCGTTCATGTAATTAAGGTTGCATTTGGATAATGTGTCAGCAAGTAGTTCATAATCGCCAAGATGTGTTGGCCTCTTCTGTGTACCAACTTTAAGACAAAGGGCGTTTACTTTGGGTCAACCTCATTTGGAGCTACTCTTTCGCATTTTGCTCAGGACGAACGAGTCAGCCGGCCATCCTGACTCATCATGTCCTACACACCTTTTGTATTATTATTACTATAATATTATATTATTATTATTATTATTATTATTGAATGAATACGTTCACACACACACGCACCCAACATCATTATCATTGACTCTGAACGACCCCTTTTTCTCACTCGTTACACATTCAACAATACCATGATCGTTGCATCAGTCCAGAGCATAAGACCTCATATAGGTGTTTTAAGATGCAAAAACAAAAAAAACAACTGATGACCCTTGACATATATCTATTATTATAAAATTTTGTTCAAATCACTACGTAAATAATGTTGACGGTGTTTTTCCGATAACGCGTTATTTACTCTCCAAAGACACTCTCAATAATACTCGTGATTAACTGAAGATTAAAGCTGGGAAATAATGTAAATGAGACATATTTATAGTGGTTCGGCAAGAACTCTTTGCCTAATCCACTTGTGAATGCACTAATATCTTTTTAGATTACAAACTCTCTTGGAGTAATGAAATAGTGCATAACCATCTCTTCGGTTTTCTTGGCTCTATTTATAAGCTTTTACATGTGATTATCCATTCGCCGTTCTTAAGGAGGAAGCCATCTTCTGTCCCTCGATTTACGGACGGGTAGGTGAGCTTTCATGATGATAACCTCAGGAAATGCGGCTGATTCCTCTCATCTGCCGCCTAATTTCCCGACTCCTGCAGTAACCGTTGGATCAATACGTCCTTCCCCGAGTTGATAAGACCGCTAATGGATTTGACTGGATAAGTTGTCTCGACGAAGTGGCCTCCAGCAGCCAAGTCATGGTGATCGACGCATCTCGCCGCATATGGTCTCTCGACGTAAAGGCCACTTCAGCTACAGTTTGCTCCCTCGACGCTAGCGACCGATCCTTGGCGGGGAATGCTCGGCGCTTGTCGTTTGATGGAGTGGTCGATTCCTCAACTATGGTGTAACAATTACCCCCTAGACTGGGACGTTGTAGTGCGACTTTTCAGGCTATACAACGTCGAGAGCGCCACGTGGGGAAAGCTTTTCGGCGGGTGAGTGCGGCCACTTGTAGGTACAGTGCATCATTGCAGTTGGTTTCTTGGGCAGTAGAGCAGTCACGTCGATCGTGTCAACAGTCACGTCCCCACTTTCCTGACGCCACGTGGCACTGGAAGGATGAATCATAGCCGTCCGATTAAGTCCTTTTTCGTTGCTTTCTCTCCAACCGTTCGATCGCGCCTTCTCGAATCCAACGTCAGATGGGACCGAATCGGATTCTACGGTTGAGATTTGGAGTCCTTTGGACTCCTCAGGGACCCCTGGGCTCCTCCTCGGGCGTATATATATGTGCTCATATCCGTAACTCTCTGGTCACCAAGCCCTCAGGATGTCGTCACTCTGCCAGATTTTCACCAGAACCTTTCGTCTCCGTGCATCCTTCCGTGCCTCGCTCATTTTTGCTCTCAGACTCAGGCTCTCTTTGAATCCGGTAAGCCTTCATTCCCTTTGTTCTTTCTGCGGGTCTGGTTCCAGTGACTATAAAATCAGGCTTATACACGTTATAAGGAGGGGAGATGCGCTTACCTGGCGGTGCCGGTTTGGGCGTGGTTGTTTTGGCCTGAGACCTTCGAGCTCGGTTCTGGGTCTCCTTGACTTATGGCATAAATCTGTCTTTCTTTTGTATGGCTGCGTGTCATATCATTGGCTCAAGGGCCTCTGGTCTGAACACTCGTCACTCCCTTTCGCTCTGCACTTTTGACCTCTCGACCACTAAGATCTGACCAAACCCCTTTTGCTTGTTTCCAAAACATGTTACCAGAACAGGTCAGGGGTTGAGAGGTCCCCACCTTCAGGGTAAGGGCCGACCCTGAAGAGATGGCCACATCCAGCTCATCCTCGGGTGACAGCGGGGATTCCTTACTCCGCCAAGTCGAGGACTACACCGAGGCTTCGGCCTCTGCCTCCCGGTTGGACGAGCTAATACTCCTCGATGACGAGGATGCTGGCCTACAAGTCAGCCCTTCCGAAGGCCGCAGCCATAGGGTGGCATCGACCAGCGGACTAAAAGGGATGGTCACGAATGTCAATTTGTCAAAGATTAGACCCCAGGCCGCGATGAGGGTCTTTAATGACACATGGATCGACCCCCTGCATTTTTACCTGATTATCCCGACTTCCCTCGTGAAGGCCCTTTGCAGCCTTCACAGGATTTCTCCAGCACAGTTGTCTCCCAACTACTGGACGACCATTAACTCCATGATAATTTTGTGGAGAAAATATTTGAACCTCGACCTGACTGTCGAGGAGTTTTTGTATTGTTACGCCCTGAAGGCCTCCCAGAACCAAAGGGGGTTTTTCTACTTGGCTGCCCACGCCAAGGCCAAGCCGCCCGTGCCCCCTGTGGTGGTTGAGAAGACCTCCAGTTCGCACGGGTGGAAGCCCTAATTTTTCTTCGTCGGGGGCAATTTCAATTCCTACCCCTCGACGGTGAGCGTCGTATGGGGACACAGACAGTATTCAACCAATACTGTAGGTTATTCGCTCCCGCTAACCTGATAACGTTTGTTCTGCCTGTCAAGCCTTTCTCAAATTGTTGCTTCTTACTGTAGGTGACGTCGTCCCTCGACCCCGACTCTCTGCTCCGCCCTTACGCACATCGAGGAGATTCTTGTTCGTTCTGAAGACCTCCGTCGAGCCTCGGTTCTCAACATTGCTGAGAACCGTCGACTGTACGGCTTGTCTGTGCTTCTTGACACCCCGCGCTCCCCAGTTGTTCCTCCTGCTGATATTCTCGGTGGTGAGTTGGGTTTTTCTCCCCCTCATTTTTTAAGCAAGAGTTGGGGAAAATGGGCGAGTAGTCCTTGATCTAGCCTCTCTTTTCTTGCAGCCGTACTGTCTTAAATGAGGTACACCATCCCGGGCAAGCAGAAGAAGAAGAGGGGGCAAGATCCCACCCCTGCGCCGCCGAGCCAGCTGCGCGTCCAGGTCACTTCATCCCCTGGCGTCATTGAGACTCCAGTTCGGGGGATGTTTGTGGTCGAGCCCATGGTCAAGAGAGCAAGGGTCGAAGTGCCCCAGGCTCGTGCTGCTATCGAGGGAACCCGTCTCATCCTTTTCGATGCTCAAATAGGGGAAAAAGCGTCGCGACATCTGTACTGGGGGATCCCTTGGTGATGCCGGGGTTGAAGATTAGTGACCCTGACTTCGCCGTAGCTGACATGGTCCCCTAGTACCTCGACGCTACTTTGCGGCTTCCTCCCCGCTTCAGCCTCCCGCTACAGGCCATATATTCATACTTCGACCCGGATTCCTGAGGCCTCCATGCCAGGAAGGGCATCATGGAGCATCAGCGTTTGACCGTGACGCGCCTGGTCTCGGTAAGCCTGACTTGTTACCCTTCGACATTTACCGGTCGAGCGCCCGATTTTAATGCCTTGGGACTTATTTTCCTGTTTGGGTTCTTCAGGCTCTTGAGATTGTGCTCCTGAACTACGTGGAGCTGGAACCCATGCTTGACCAGAACACGACGTTGAGAACTTCAGTTGAGGAAGTTAAGGCCTTGCGCACTGCTTGGGACGAGCTCTCCTTCAGCCTGGATGCCGAGAAAGCCAAGGTCCAGTCCCTGGAAGAGATTATGGAGAAGGAGAAGAACTTTCATGCTGGGTGTTCCTCGGCAGTCCAGGAATACCTTGCATCTCCCGTCTTCGAGAAGAAGAAGAGGGAGGTGTTAGAGGAGTTCCTGAGGTCTGAGACGTACAACCGCGCCGTCGACACCCGCCTGGAAGCCTTCAAGTTGTCCCCAGAATTCCAGCGTTTGGTCGACGCACAGGTGGAGCAATTCAAGGCTTCAGGGGCTTTCGAGGGCCTCGTTACTCAGCGACTTGAGGCTTACAAGGCCTCCACTGAGTTTGACGAGCTCCAATTGTCCTTGATGACATCTGTTGGTGACCAGATCCTCGACTGCTTCCGCAGAAAACGTCCAGATGTCGACCTGTCCTTCCTCGACGAGTCTGACAGTGAGGAGGTGGAGGTGGTCGATCTCGACCCGGAGGCTGGGAGCGTCGATCAAATACAGGCAGATGTTGAGCAAACGCCCAGGGACGCTGAGCAGACACCAGGAGATGGCGATGAGTCGGCGCTGGGAAGAGGTGGCGAGAAGGCATTGGGGGATGGGGCTGAGTAGTGACGAGACCATATGCTTTTCTCACGTTTTCCTTTACTTTTTGAATGGCCATGAGCCCGAGACATTATTTGCTGGTCTGTAACGACCATAAGGTCGAGACAAATATTTTTAATTATTTTTATATATATTCATGCTTGTTTTGCTCATTGTGTGTGTGGAGAATTTTTGGCTAAGTGTGGTTGGGCTCTAGTTCGACCACCTTTGCAAGTGTTTTTTTGGTGGTGGCGTCCCCACTTGCCAGAGATCGACGTAGACACTTTCTATTTATTCATTGCTTTAAGTACGGTTGGGCCAGAGCTCACCGACTTTGCAGGTTTTGGGGGGCCTTATTACCCCCTCGTCAAAAATAAAGTCTTGGACTTGTTTTCGACGCACCGTGGTCGACGTATCAATAGCATTTAGTCGACGTATCGACGTTTTTTGGTCGATGTATCGACATTTTTTGGGTCGACGTATCGACGTTGACAGCGGATGAGTGAACCAGTATGAGAATCAGTCGAGACGTAAAAAAGAGTTGGCTAAGTAGACAATGCAATTTACTTCTATTTATGTAGGATTTACAAGTCGATGCTCTTCACAAGAATAGATAACACGCGAAAAGTGCTTAACTTAGCCTCTTTTTTTTTTCTTTTTTGGTTTGGTCGACGTACCTCGCAATCATTGGTAGTAGACATTCAGCTGGTTCGCATTCCAAGTGTGTTTGAGGTCTCGACCATCAGGCTCTGCCAGTCGATACGACCCGTTGGCCACAACTTCCTTTATTCTGTAGGGTCCTTCCCAAGTTCTTGGGCTTGGTGTTTGGGGTTATCACCCGCAGGATAAGATCTCCAACCCTGAAGTGTTTCGGCTTGACTTTTTTGTTGTAGTACCTAGCAGTTCTAGCTTGGTACGCGGTGAGCCTTAGCTGCGCATCCGTGCATCTTTCTTCCAGAAGGTCGAGCTCTAGGTTCATCAGCTCGGCGTTCCTACCTTTCTCATATCGAGCTATTCGGCAAGTCGAGATAGAGACCTCGACAGGGAAAACTGCTTCGGCTCCATAGGCCATTGAGAAGGGGGTTTCCCCCGTGGTGGTCCTACTCGTTGTTCTGTAGGCCCACAAGACTTTTGGCAGCTCATCTGCCCATTTTCCTTTATAGGCCTTGAGCCTTCGCTTAAGCGTTACCTTTATAATTTTATTGACCATCTCGACCTGCCCGTTGGACTGTGGGTATACAACAGAGGAGAAGTTCTTATGAATTCCCAATAGTTCGCAAAATTGGTTGGTGTTGTCATTGTTGAACTGTCTCCTGTTGTCAGACACGAGAGAATGCGGTACACCAAACCGGCAAACTATGTTGTTCCATATGAAGTTAGTGCATTTCTCCTCTGAGATAGTCGCTAGTGGCTCGGCTTCCACCCATTTGGTAAAGTAGTTGACGGTGACAATGGCGAACTTATACCCTCCGGGGGTTTTGTGCAGAAGGCCAATAAGGTCAATCCCCCATTTAGCGAAAGGCCAGGGGGACACAATCGACGTGCGGTCCTCTGAGTGCAGTCGAGAGGTTAGGGCGTACCTTTGGCAGTTTTCACACTTCTTCGCATACTCGGCTGCATCCTTCTTGAGACTTGGCCAATAGTATCCCTGCCATAGTATTTTGTAGGCTAGGGACTGTCCCCCTGCGTGGTTTTCGCATATCCCATCGTGCACCTCTGAGAGCACCCTCCTTGATTCTCCCTCGCCGAGGCACCGGAGCAGGGGCGTCGAGTACCCCCTTCGATAAAGAAGATTGTCATGCATTGTGTATCTCGCCGCTTGATACTTCATCTTTTTTGCCTGCTGCCTGTTCTCGGGGAGTTCGCCGTCGACCAAGTATCGGAGATCGGGTCCATCCAGCTTGGTTGGTGGTCCACTGGCACGACCTCAAGCCTCTTCTCTGTGGTCGGGGCTTTTAAGACTTCTACGGGTACTAAGTTTAAGAGCTCGGCATCTTTCGACGTTGCCAACCTGATGAGTGCGTCGACATTGCTATCTCTGCTCTCGGGACTTGTTGTAGATCATAGGCCATGAACTTCCCCAGGGCCTCTTTGACCTTCTTTAGATAGGCGGCCATTTTCTCATCCCGGGTTTGGTACTGGCCCTTTGCTTGGTTCACAATCAACTGTGAATCACTAAAGATATCTAAGCTCCCTACTTTTAAGTGCTCCGCCAACCGGAGTCCGGCCAGCAGCGCCTCGTATTCGACTTCGTTATTAGACGCGGAGAATTCAAACTTGATGGCCGAAGTGATATTGTGTCCCTCAGGAGTGTGCAATACCAATCATGCTCCACTGCCATTGTCGTTGGAGCTCCCGTCGACGTAAAGCTTCCATCGTGGTGGTGCATTAGCCTCCTCAGCTCCATCCAGCAACCCCGCGAACTCTGCCACGAAGTCTGCCAGGGCTTGGCCTTTAATGGCAGCCCGCGGTTTGTAGTCGATATCAAATTGGCTGAGCTCTATGGACCATTTTAAAAGTCGGCCAGAAGCGTTGGGCTTTTGTAACACTTGCCTGAGAGGGTGATTGGTCAAGACTCGAATACTATGGGCCTGGAAGTAGTGGCGCAACTTCCTCGCTGTCACGATCAGTGCGAGGGCGAGTTTTTCCATCTGGGGATACCTCGTCTCAGCGTCGAGCAGTCGCTTGCTTGCGTAATACACTGGCAATTGCACCTTATTCTCTTCATGAATCAAAACCGAGCTAACGGCGTGTTCCGAGACCGCCAGATACAGGCTCAGCACCTCTCCAGTCACCGGTTTGGACAGCAGAGGCGGTTTCCCAAGGTGTTCCTTCAATTGTAGGAACGCCTGTTCACACTAATCCGTCCATTGGAATGGCTTGCTTCCTCTCAGGGTGTCGAAGAATGACACGCACTTATCCATAGACTTTGAAATAAACCTGTTAAGCGCGGCCATACAGCCTGTCAGCTTTTGGATTTCCTTGGGCTTCCTTGGCGATTTCATGTCGAGGAGAGCTTGTATCTTTCCCGGATTGGCCTCAATTCCTCGACTACTCACCATGAAACCCAAGAATTTTCCTGACGCGACGCCGAACGCACACTTGTGAGGATTTAGTTTCATTTTGTACGTTCTGAGGATGCCGAACATTCTCCTGAGGTCCTCGACGTGGTCCTCGGCTTTCTTGCTCTTTACCAACATATCATCCACGTATACCTCCATTGATTTTCCTAATTGTCCCGCGAACATTTTATTGATGAGACGTTGATAAGTTGCTCCCGCATTTTTTAGGCCGAAGGGCATGACTTTGTAACAGTAGAGGCCTCTATCGGTGACGAACGCCGTGTGCTCTTCATCGCGGTCGAGCATAGGTATCTGGTTGTACCCGGAGTATGCATCCATGAAACTCAATAGTTCGTGTCCCGCTGTGACGTCGACCATCTAATCGATTCTTGGTAGTGGGAAGCTATCCTTGGGACATGCCAGATCACTGAAGTCAACGCATGTTCGCCAATCCCCGTTGGGTTTCTGCACCAACACGGGATTTGACACCCATTCGGGGTATAGGACTTCTCGGATGAAATTGTTCCTAATCAGCTTGTCGACTTCTGCCCGCAGGGCCTCGTACCGTTCCGCGTTCATCGGTCGACGCTTTTGTCTTTCAGGCGGGCACTTCTCGTCGATGTTCAACCTGTGACACACTATATCGGGGTTTATCCATTCCATATCTTCGTGCGTCCAGGCGAACACATCGAGGTTGCTTATGAGGAACTCAACCAGTCCTTCACAGGTCTACCCCTCTGGCCCCGAGCCCACCTTCAGCCTCCTTAAAGGCTCTCTCTCATCGATGGGGACTTCGGTCAATTCCTCGACCGGTCTCGTTCCAGGCTCTTCCGTTGGGAGCCTCGGATCTAGGTCGAACCCTTCCGCTCTAGTCTCCACCATCCTCAGTTCTCTTCGTACCTGTGTCGGCTCGGCATAGTGGCGGACCGTCTCCGAATAAGTTAGCCTCGACTCGTATTGGTTTCCGTGGACCCTTCCGATCCTAGTGGGTGTCAGAAACTTCATGGTTTGGTGGTAAATGGATGTGGCCGCCTTCAGTGCCCTCAGCGTCGAGCGCCCTATGACCACGTTGTATTGGTCGCATCCCTTCACCACCAAGAACTTCGACATGACAGTCGAGGTGTGTGGTCGGTCTCCAATGGTCATAGGCAGCTCTATCGCCCCTTCAGGGATCACACTGTCCCCGGTGAAGCCATACAAGGGCTGTGCGCTGTTTTACAGCCTTGCGCGGGGGATTCCCATCTTGTCAAAGCAATCGGAGTACAAAATGTTCACCGAACTGCCGTTGTCGACCAGGATACGGCAAACCGTGTGGTTACCAATCATGGCCTCGACGACTAAAGCATCACTTTGGGGGAAATGCACCCCATTCGCGTCGGCCTCCGAGAAGGTGATCTCGGCCTCCTCGTATCGCGCTGTCTTGGCCTCACGTCCGGAGACGTTCATGACCCTCCGGCTAAACTTTTCCTTTGCCTCTCGCGTGTAATCCTTCTGTGCGCGATGAGAGGTGCCGCCGAGGTATGGCCCCCCAAATATCATTCTTATGACGCCGATGGGCTCGGGCGGATTGTCGTGCCTCTGCTCCTCCCTTTAGTCGTTGTTGCGTCGGTTGTTGTTGTTCCGACAGCCGGCTCGATACTCACTGAGCCTCCCTTCTCGGATCAACCTCTCGACCTCGTCCCTCAGGTCATAGCATTCGGCCGTAGTGTGCCCACTCTCGCCGTGAAACTGACAGTACTTATTTTGGTTCCTCTCATCTGTCGCCTGATTTTCTGACTCCTGCAGTAGCCGTTGGATGCCCTTCCCCAAGTTGATAAGACCGCTGATGGATTTGACTGGATACGCTATCTCGACGCAGTGGCCTCTAGCAGTCAAGTCATGGTGGTCAACGCATCTCATTGCATATGGTCTCTCGACGTAAATGCTACTTCAGCTACAATCTGTTCTCTCGACGCCAGCGACCGATCCTTGGCGGGGAATGCTCGGCGTTTGTCGTTTGATAGAGTGGTCGATTCCTCGACTATGGTGTAACAAATAACAAGATGCAAAAAACGCCAACGAACAAGATTTAATTCGGCCCATGTTTGACATGCGAACCACAACCGAGGATTGAGTAGTTCATTTAAACCAAACCCACTCCTTCCACAAAGCCAAGCCCCAAATCTCTTAATAAATCATTGCTAAAAACGAAACTTCTTGCCCAAAATGGACAAAAACGAAGACACCAAACACACACAACCGTTTGCTTCATAAGTTCAAATAAAAAAATTTTCAACATAAAATAAAATTTTTACAAGAAAAAACACTACAACAAATACATTTGAACTGTGGTTCTAAACTGTGAAACATTGATCACTTCTAATGCTTTATTTGCTGAATTCGTGCGCCTTTAACTTCTTGTAGTATTCATTCATGCTAAAAGGTCCATAATAATATATTGCAGTATGTATCAGCAGCTCAAAGAAAAGACACGAAGCAGACCCCTAGACTCACGATATCTCTGGAAGACATGACAACCATTCAGATTAAATCGAGCCGCTTGCTAGCATCACGAATTTTAAAATTTAAAAAAATAAATAAAAATAAAAAATAAATAAAAAAATCTTATATTCCTGTGAGAATTCTTCCTTGGTTTTTTTTGTATCAATATCATACAACAATCTGTGAGCTCGCATATAAAAGCAACATGGAAGTTTTGGGATAACTGCTTTCATGGACAAACCAATTTTGTCCTTTGAAATATGTAGTGCGAGCAACATTTAATCATTACGTGACCAAAAACAATCATATGTTGATCAAATCATCTCTCTAAGAATGTTATTCTTACCATCCACAATTGCATCCCCTTTCCACTTCCACTTCCACTTTAGTGAACTCTACAGTCAGCTATGTCAAATCACATAATAATTATTGAATGGAGGCCATGCTAAGATAGATTGATCCCTATTCCAGATCGAGACTCTTTTTCATGCTCTCATAAACCAGGTATGTGATACTTGCCGATGGAACTACTTTGAGCATATTAGGAAATATTCCTTTATAGAATCCCCTAAACCCTTCACGTTGGAAGGTTCTCCTGAATACATCTCCCATTCCTTTATAAGCACTGTCTGTGTTACAGCGCTGAGCTTGCATTCTGTGTTACGATGCAACATAGTACTTAAATCATTAGTTTTTAGTCTAAGGAAGCTGAAATACGAGAGGAAAAGGAAACTCACAAGTCACAAGATATTAGTACCTCGTCCTGACAACCTGCAACGGGTAAACGCATGTTGCTCCAAGAGCTCCAGATATTGTTCCGCATCCCAATTGCACAAGTGGACCGGCTTCTACGAAGAGTATATCTTGACATTACAAACTTACAACATAAAACATAATAGGCAATACAGACATTAAAAACAGGAAGATAAGGTCATGGAAGGGGAAATAAAGAGTTAACTCTTTGATAAAACCTCACCACCATCAAGAATATACTTCTTGGACAAATCTTTCAAGGTTTCATATGCAGCAAGATCGATACCAGCATACGGGATAATCCCAAGAACAGAAGGAAAAAGACCTCGATAGAATGCCCGGGGTCCCTCCTGAACCCATATATCTCTTGATAGGGTTCCTAGATTGGGAACTCTTCCACCTTCACCAGAAAAAGTTTGTAACCGGGTTTTAACAAGATCCATGGGATATATCGTAGTCTGGGCCACAGCGCCTGCAAAACCACCAGCTAAGAGGCGGCCCAAAGTGCCAATATCAGCTTTATCTTCATTGCCTTTAGCACTGGCAATGAAGCCTTTGAACATCTCGTAAGTATAGAACCGGATGGCACTTTCAGGGGCCACCTTCAAGACGTTAAGACCGTTCCCTCGAAAAAATCCTAATAGTCCGCCTTCTTTCCATATATCTCTTACAGCAGGCATGATACGAGCCTGCCCCATTTGCACTTGCAAAACAACCTTCAATCGATCAAGAGGAGCGGTGGCTGTGCGCGAGGTTGCGCCGGCAACTCCCCCAGCAATGAGATATCTGCTGGCGTGGACATGCTTACTGATTCCCTCCGGGATGACTGCCTGCTCCCCAATATCAACAAGGCATACCCTCTCCAAATAGTGGTAAATGTTCTCAATAGTAGCCTCGTGAGGGTAGAGCAGAAGGAAATCCCTCCACTCTTCAAAAGTGATGACCCCATTGTTGTCCTTATCGACGCGCTCGACGAAAAGGGCGAGCTCCTCGTCGTCTATTTCAATCCCTACAAAAGAGAGACTGGCGTGGCTTATATAGAATGAAAGAAAAAGGCTTTACCTTTAGTTATATGATTAATAATTGGAGAGAATTATAGAAAGATATATAGGAAGGAATGAAGAAGCAAATACGAATGGATGATGATGATGATGATGATATTAATAAGGAAAGCAAAGGTGATCTTCTTTCTTTCTTTCTTTCTTACCTGCTCCAAGGAGTGCATCGGAGAGCTCTTCGGGCAAAATGCAGCCATTGTGCTCAATATCAATGGCCTGAAAAATGCGGTAGAGCTCCAGCTCCTTGTCGTCCATGTAGCGCTTGAACTCCTGGTAATCAACTTGGCCGTCTTGATTGGCGTCGCAAACGTTGAGCAAATCCTTGGCGTACTTATAATCCGACGGAATCTGGAGAGATTTGAGACCCTCCTCTATCGAACCATAATCCAAATAGCCAGCGTTTGAGGCGTCGAAGTAATTGAAAAGACTCCTTATTCTCATTTCCCTCTCTTCCTTGGTCTCTCTCAACGCCATTAGCACGTGATCCATTGATATTGATATTGTCCCTGCCCCTGCTTTCTTCGTCTTCACCGTCTCTTTCGATTCCTCCATTTTTTTTCCTCTTTTTTGTTTACATAATCGGTCAAGATTTCAACCAAGAAAAAAAAAAAAATATATATATATATTTTTTTATATATATATATATTTTTTTTTTTCTTTTCTTTTCTTTTCCAAACTGAATTGAAGATTCAATTAACCGAAAATCATTTCAAAAATAACCCTGTATTCTAATAACATTGTAGGGGTGAAATTCTAGGTCAAAATAAATATATAGGATAAGGAAAGAGACAGAGTTACCGCGGAGAAGACGACGGAATTGGAATCACGGAGAGTCGGAATCAACCTGATCACGATGGGAATGGGGGAATGAAGATGGAGTTCAGCTGGCCGTTGGGGTTATTCCGAAAACTGCAAATGGGAATGGGAATGGGAATGCCGGGAGAGGGAGAAAGGGGAATCGACTGCCATAGCTGAGCGTTGCCTACCTACAACCAATTGCCACCACCACCATCAGATTCCCACAAACACAAACATCCCCTTTTTTTTTCTTTCTTTCTTTCTTTTTTCTTCTCTTTTCTTAAATGCAGATATTTCTCATTTTCTAATTTAGATTATGAAAATGTGATTGGAAATTTACAAAATTGTTTAATTTTTCGAGTAACTAATTATTATTTTTTGGATGGAAGTAATTACTACAAATTATATAACTTTATAGAAACAGTAGTGCTGAAATTTTAGACGGGCCGTCCGCAACTATCGAAAAGTCTGAATTTGCGCTCAATTACTGAACCCGAACTGTTCGAAAATTCAGGCTACCCGACCCGACCCGAATTTCTTCTTGGACGGGCTTTAGGCAGCAATTGGCTGCCCGTTGCCCGACCGCCTGCCCGAAGTTTCAAAAAAATTTTATATTATATTTTATATTGTTTAATGTATATATATATTTATTATATATATATATATATTACAATTTGAAATTTGAAATGAACACACGAACTATATAAAAAAATTATTTCTGTATTGATTTTTAAATTTGTAATTCATGATTGCATCATTAAAAACCTTACCAAGAAAAACCCAATTGGGATAAAAACTTAGTAAGGAAAAAAGAGTGCAATCATTATGGGACGAATTACAAATTTGACGAACTTATAAAGTCTATACAATATTACAATAACACTATACAAATTAGAAATTACAAAGTAAATAACTATTTACAAATTACAATTATAAAATTTAATTTGAAGCAGAATGATCGTCTTGAAAATTAAAAGTTAATCTATTAAATTCGTCGATCCATTATTGGCTTGCCGGTGAGATTGTATCGTGTAAGCGTTGGTCGGAACGGTCCTAATCTTTGATGCACACCAAAGCTTCAACAATATTCTGTTGCAATGCATTTCTCCGTTCTTCAAGTATTCGTCCGGTTGTACTGAATGCTTGTTCGGCTGCAATAGTGGAGACCGGGATCGAAAAAATATCCATTGTCAATCGTGTTAGGATTGGCCAAGTTAATGCTCGTGCCCCCTCCTCCACTCAACCAAATCAAACATTTCACTACTATCTACAACTAAGCCCTCACTCAGGTACGCCATTAACTCGTTGAATCTACCGCTGTTGCCGCCACCTCTTGATGAATATCCACTCCCAAATTCTTCTTAACCTTGAGTCCTCATCTTTTTCTTCTTCTTAGACAACCCAAAAACATTCAAGAATGAATGCGGTTGTCATCTCGTTGTTGCGGTTGCTCAACACGAGGTGTGTTTCTAAACCTACTTTCGTAAGAGATATAGAGAGAAAATATTTTTTCCTTTATAATATGAAATTGTTCAGTA
Organism: Morus notabilis; assembly: GCF_000414095.1. Classification (NCBI taxonomy): domain Eukaryota; kingdom Viridiplantae; phylum Streptophyta; class Magnoliopsida; order Rosales; family Moraceae; genus Morus; species Morus notabilis. The sequence continues at coordinate 94,780 of NW_010358469.1, read as the reverse complement.
GTGTCGATAGCTAAAAATTTACCTAAGTTATCTAATCCACTTTCTAAACCTTCTAATTTTAATCTATGGTCAAAAAATAACACCGAAACCATACAACATGGATAATTTAGACCAATATTTCTTAAACTTCTTTTCCATAGAGGCGATAGGAACTCCTAAAACCTCGTGTGTCCTAAATTCACTAAATAAAATAGACATTCTTAAAAGTTCTCCTAACGCTAATGGTGACGTTGGGTAATAAGTTCCACTAAGCTTTAAGGTAACTTCGTGAAATCTACCTAAAAAGTTATACAAGAGTTCGGCAATTTACCAATCAGTCTCATCTATAAATCCTGGTCCTAATTTTGCACTAACATAATTTGTTATAACATCTTTATAGGGGATGCATTGTTCAAGCATTATGTAAGTGGAGTTCCATCTTATAGGCATATCTAAGGCTAATGTTCTAGGATTAGGATTTTGATTACATGCTTGTAGAAATCTAAACCAATCTTGTACTCTTTGATTACTGCATTGAATCCAAGTAATTTTATCTCTAATTCTTTTAATATGACCTGACATTGATTTTAAACCGGATTTTACTATTAAATTAATTATATGACATGCACATCGTTGGTGAAATATATCATTATTACCGAATAAACTTAAATTATTTTCAAAAAGTTATATTACTTTAGTGTTTGCAGTTGCATTATCTAATGTTATAGTCATTATTCTATCTCTTAAACTATATTCATCAATGACAGATAAAATTGTGTTATATATTAAATTGGTAGTATGTGATCCTATAACACATTTAATGCTGGTTTCCGAATCGAATTCGGGTGCGGAAGCGTGGGGATGAAAAACAGCGGATCGTGTATAACAAAATTTTTCATAAAACTTTTGAGATACTCTATAGATTATATTAATTTATGCA
>NW_010358469.1:93569-93827 GCF_000414095.1 Morus notabilis | reverse complement strand
AAAAATACCTGGAAGCCGACTCGGATGATAACTTGAATTTCTTTGACCACGAACAGTCCTTGCTCCAAGCTTTGTGTTTAGAATACCAAAGTCTTCCACGTCATTCCTTGATTCCACGTAGACGTGTGTGTGGGCACACGTGAGACAAAATAGGTTTCTTAAACACTCGAATTTTCACAAACACCAACGCATGCATGATGTGGAATTTTTGGAGAAAAATATTTTGTTCTCTTTTTCCTCTATGAGAATTTCGGCCAC
>NW_010358469.1:85283-85652 GCF_000414095.1 Morus notabilis | reverse complement strand
GAGCTCCAATAAAATTAATAATTAATTAAACACTTTAATTAATTTATTAATTCTATTAATTCCAATAGTTACTCCACTATAAACTTGGAATTGAACTCTCGAAATTATAGACATTTATTACTTCTAAACTGCGAAGTGTCCATTTGATATAGTCATTACATATAGATTAATCCTCCATAAATAATTCATAATTAGAGTCAGGTAGAATCCGTTAACCTCTCTAGTTACATCTTTATCCTTGAGTACCATTGATTCTCTAATGGATAGTGATTCATAAAACACATTCATGAACCAGAGCGCTCTTACTAATCCAAGTACCGAATCAACACTCAAGAGAATTATTTATCTGCTTCTTTCTCAAGAAGGAAT
>NW_010358469.1:71028-85137 GCF_000414095.1 Morus notabilis | reverse complement strand
GGTCTCGGAATCCGTACCGAGTAAATCAAAAGACATAAATCCATAAATAGGAGTTTGTTAAGAACTCAGGATTAAGATCATCCTATATATGACCATCGGTAGACTCAATTATAATTTCTATGCTTTAACGGAAATTATTAGAAATTCATATTGTGTATTCAATATCTCGCCATATTAACAGTGCGGATAACACCGTTCCATTCTAAACGGGAATGACATGTATTAATAATGTTTTAATTAAAGATTCTGAACTTTAATTAAATTCATTATGAACAATTACTTTTGATTATTATCCTTAAACATTATCCTCTCGTATACAACACTTATATACCATGTTTAAGGTTACATAAATAATCAAGGAATTTTATTTGATATTCATAAAATATTCATAAATATATGCACATAAAATGATGAATAAACTCTTTTATTAAATAAATAATAAATATCCTTTTACATCTCATGCTTCTAGGACACTATTCCCAACATTTAAAACCTAAGATTCTCTTATCCAAATCAAAATCTTTATAATAATGTTCGGTTACAGCTAAATAATCTTTGTTGGCAACGGCGGACCAAATATCCACCGTTAACGCAACGCAACCACTAGTAGAGTGTAGAAGGTTGATTAATACTTCCTTTTCTTGTTTATATAATTTTAATACATCTTTCCTAAGAGTAGTTCTAGAAAAAAAAAATGTGCATTAGGATTATGTACAATTTTAATATAATACTGCCAATTTCTTTGTTCAGTAAAACTAAGTGGTTGATCTAATGTGGCTATTAATCGTGCCATTTCCATACGATCAACTTGCGGATCGTATTTCCACGTGCTTAGACCGCCGGTTTGGCGGTCAAACTATAATTGCGTTTGGCGGAGATTAGCTCTGCCTCCTTACTTTTAAAGACACTTTTCAGAGTGTCTTCTTAAGTGGGTAGTGTCGTGAATAGTGTTACCTTGTAATTTCTCACCACAATATTTACATTGAGCTACGTATTTAATGTTACCGTTATTGTCGACCTCCTCGAATGTGTTGAAGTGCTCCCAAACTGCTGAAGTGCGCTTGTATTTCTTCTTAGAACTTGCAACACTTGCACTAGCACTACCGCTTGCCTCTCCTCCATGCCCACCAGTGCCACCACCATTACGTCCACGACCTCTAGTATGTCCACCAGGGGTCAGATTTACAGTTTCCTCAGCAACTCTTTCTGTAGTTTGCGATTCCTGCGTTTGAAAAACATTAGGAAATTACCCTTCTTCGATCTTGAATTAGGCATCAATGGAAATATCACCACCATAACCAGAAGAAGCCATTATGAAAAATAAGAGAGATTGAGAGCGTTTTGAGAGAGATTAAGAGAGAACGAGAGAGATTTAAGAAAGATTAAGAGATACTTGAGAGAGATTTGAGAGAGATTAAGAGAGATTTAAGACAGATTGAGAGAAATTGAGAGAGAATGAGAGTTTTTGGGTGAGGAAAATGGTTGGGGGGAGAGGGGTATTTATAGAAAAAATTTTGGCTTGAAAAAAAAAAAATTTCCCCCAAAATTTTAGGTCCAACGACTAGTAAAATTTCGGGCAATCGGGTCGGTTCGGGTAAAAATTTAGGCTGTCAGACAACGGTCAAAAAAATAGCCGTTGGGGTTTGAATTTTTGGGCAAAAATCGGGCGGCGGTCAGGTTCGGGCGGAAAGATCCATTGGGGTCAAAATTCATGCAGAATTTGGGCTAACGGTCAAAAATTTTCGGGCATCAGGTAAATTCGGGTTACACCGGAAAATTCAAAAAAAATCCAGTGGATGGCGACAATGACTCCTCCATCGGCGGCGGGCAGCCGGGAAATGATTCTTTTCAGGCTACCCGAGCCCGTGCCCGACCAAATAGCTCGGATGGGCGGCAAATGGCACCTGCCCCCCATGCCTAAAAATTTTCGGGCACCGGGCATGCCCGCTGCCTGAAGTTCCACCACTGAGAAACAGTTGTTTAGGTTTTTTATATATTTATTTAATTTCTTACTCGGAAAAAGTTTGTCAATTCTATTACTTTTTTACTATGATCTTTAGAAAATTTACTTCTCTATTTCTAATTGTTTTTAAAAAGGAAGTAAAAAATTAGGTGTCGTTTTCTTTTTATTTTACGAAAAATTCTGTCATAGGGAACGTTCATAGTTCCTAATCCTAACCAATAGAGAGAGATAGAAAAATCATCGACTTGGTCCTTGAATTTAGAATTAGAAAGAATACAGGAAAGCATTATGGAATAACAGAAAAGAATACTTTAAACTGACCAAAATGATATCAACAACAAACTAACAACACCACGGACTATAATAATACAAAATATAACGTAAATAAATTTTACATATTACGATAAAATGACATACCACAATAATACAAAATATAAAGTAGATAAATTTTATATACATTTTATCATAATCATGCTAAAAACTATTAAATAAAAATACAAAATTGTATCACTAGTTCAAATCTCTTCTTCTAATTATTTCTTTTTATTCTACTTTTGCAACACAAATGAACAACTATAAGTTATTTTATGGAGACACAAAACATACCAATTTAATAAAAAAGTTCTAAAATCATTTAAAAGATCAATTGTAATAGTTTTTACAGTAATGTTGTTCAAATAATATCTAAAAATTTTTCCAACAGTTTATTATAATAATTACACATATAAAGATAAAACCTAAATGAAAATACCAATTAATCTACTATTAATATCCCAGGTAATCCATATGTTTCAAGTACTGTAGTAATAATTTTTTATATTGACCCAGATATTTTAGAGACAAACATATTGAAAACAAGGTAATAAAAATAATTTGACATATCTTTCAAAAATTATATTCTACTACATATTTAAAAATTTTAATCACCTTTGTTACTTTTACATGCACAGATTTTCTCAGAGCTTTTTTCATCCGTCGAAAAGTTTAAAGAAAGAAACGGTGCGATGATTTGGGCAGAGAGAGAAAGACGCGAAACCGATGGATGAAATGACGGGAAGGTCGGCTATGGCGGCGACCGGAGGCAGCTCGTTGGTGTCTTCTTCGATCTTCTCGAATTATCCTATCCTCTGCGCTTCCATTGCTTTTGCAATTGCGCAATTCATCAAGTTCCTCACTGCCTTGTATTTCTCCCTCGAATTCAAATATGAAATTCATTGTTTTTCTTTGGATCTAATTTCTTTGGAGGTTTTGGATCAATTCAGCCACAACTTTCCTTTAAGTTCCAAGATTTTTAGCTCAAGATTTTTTATTTTATTTTATTTTTGTGGGTCAGAATTCAAGGTTGTGGTACTTTAAGAGTCTTATGCTTTCTTAGATTTGCAGATATAAAAAAAGACGATGGGATCTCAAGCAACTTGTTAGCTCTGATGGGAAAACAAGCCCCGCTGAACTGTTGAAGCAGGCTTTGAGTGCAAGTGAGAGTTATGGCCACTTTTTGCAATGGCTTTTTATGTTTCACATTGTTATTGGATCTGAGGTATAGTAAATCTTTAGGCTTCGTTTATTGTACCGATTTAAATTTTTAATTTTAGATTTTTACAGTTAAAAATTCTTACAAAATGTCACTTTTAATTTTTTCTACTATAATTAAAAGCTCTAAAAAAGTATCACATCTCAATTCGAATTGAAAATTTAAATCCACGAAAGGGAACGAAGCCCTAACTTCCATCAGTTTTTATGCTCATATAGATGTTACGCTCACAGATTGTACAATTTACTTATTGCTTTGCTCTTTTCGTTAAACAAATATGGGAAGCAATCATCACGCATATAGCATTTGTCATTGATCATGTCTATGTTTTTAGAGATTTATTTCTTAATCTTTCAATGTGAGGTTTTTATTTTTTATTTTTTTAAAACTAGCTCTCACAAATTTTTATTGTGACATTTAGACTGATACGTATTTAGATATTGATAAATCCCTAGCAGTTGTTATCCTTTTATCATGTAACGAGGAGACATTTTGATCTTGTAAAACTTGAAAGTAGTAATTAAGGCATTAAGAAATCACTCCGAACTCGACGAATCCAGCCGAGCTGAGCCGACCCTACTAGAAAATCACAGGTTTCCAAATTTTTATTTAATTTTCAGTTTTAATTATGTCCAACCCGCACTGTGCAGGTAGGATTGTGGGGTGGGGTTCCATGAACCAGAGGTACTCCTACCCGGCCGAACATGTTCAAAAAGTAGGTAAAACAATGCCCAACTCTAATGATAATAAGTTTAAAAATCTTCCAAACACAACATAAAGGGTTAAGTCTTTAGATAATTCTTGTTCAGGATGATTTTGTCAAAATTGAGTCTTAGATGAGGTAAGTAACAAAAATAAGTTAAAAAAGAGTTTTTTTTTTTTTACAAAAAACTCATAGTTTATCCTAGGTAACCCGGCCGACTCGAGGTACCTAAATAGTATACGGGTATCCTAATTCTACAAGCTAATGCGGCCCAAATCATTTCCAGCCCAAGACCTACGGGCCGGCCCAATTTTTCTTCAAAACCGACCCACCACGGCCAACTTACAGGCCTAGTAGTAATTGCACTATTAGATTAAACTTGGTATTTTATAAATAATTAAATCGTTTATAGTTCCTCTATTTTCAATCATCCCAAATCATTTCCAGCCCAAGACCTGCGGACCGGTTTGTATTTTCAACTGAGAATTTGTCTGGATTTTGCTGGGCATTAGGAGTTGGGTGGGAAAGAAACGCACGACATATTTTACGAGAGGAAAAAGAAAGGACAGAAGAAGACGTAGAGGAGAGAGAAAGAGGTTTTAATATAATTTGTTTAATTATTCCACTATCTTAACCGGCAGAGCAAGTTGGCCGTAATTTACAACTCACTCTACTCATCTCATACATATAATTATGTTGGAGACAAATAAAGAGGAAGATGAAGAGAGAGTGCTTTTCTCTCACTCCTACAACATTTCCTTGTCCAATCCTTCTAAACGCTTTTGAAGAACTGAAATTTGGAATCCTGGGAAGGTCGATCTTTTCTTTTTGACCTTTTCCTTGATCAACCCACTTTTTTTCTCTCTAATCTTTTTCTATTAAAGAATTTTATAAATTTTAGTCCTATCCACTTACGTTGTTTCATCAATATTATCTCTTCTTCTTCGACCTGCCAAACGAATTAAGTCAAAGCAAACAGGATATTTCAAAGACGCATAGAATTGAATAATCATTTGATATCATATCATCATACCGTACTTCGTAAAAGGCCAGTGACATTTAACCAGAAACAAGAAACAAGAAAGTCGTTCATCTATAATATGAACTTGTCTAAAAGAGTTGTTTATAATATGAAGTCAAGTCAAAACGTTTTGAAATACACGTTTTTTTATTAAAACACATATTTTTTGAATATTGATTGAAACATATATATACATATATATATATATATATATATTGTCTGTATTTGTAATATTAACGAGTGTATACGTGTGGACAGCTAGCATCTTTACAAGTTGGCAGCTGCAAAATCCAACTAAAATGGTAGGTAAAGAACTAATTTAAACAATATTAAATTGTTAAGTCGTCTTTTTATCATACTACAGGAAAATGATAGAAACGTGCCTGACTAGGTCAGGCCTTTCTACCAAAAAATAGGAACGACACGTTCTCCCTACTTATCAGTAACAAAAACATTTTTTTCCTTGCTTTCATGAAAATTATATTAGTACGATTAACGATGCCTCAATACAATATATATTTATATATATTGTTTTTCTTCCTCATGAAAATATATTATAAATGTTTTATGCCAACGCAACCTATAATTAGAGTCAAATTTGACCAGCTATTACGGGTTTATATGCATGTTTAATTCACTGATTCGAATTTTTAATTCGAATTAAAATGTGACTTTATGTAAGAGTTTTTTATTGTAGTAAAAAAGTTAGATGTGACTGTTTCTAAGAGTTTTTTATTGTAATAAAACTCGAATTCTAAACTCAAATCAGTGAGATAAACATGGCATACATTTATATACCTCTATATAAACAGATGTTAACATTATTAATTTTTAATAAATATAAATCTCTCAATAATAAATACATTCATGTGTTTTAGTAGTACACATATATTTCTATACTATATATGAAAGAGGGGATGAAGTTCAACCTATTGTTAAATCAATCCAATGTTTTAAATTACTTCTTTTTTCAAATAGTTTAATATAATGGCTTAGATTAATCCACATGACTCATATTATGTTGACACCTGATCATATCTTTATTCAACTTAACCACACATCCATTTTTCCCATCAAAGGGCACAACTACAATAACTTTTAATTTTTTTTTTTTTTTTTTTTTTTTTTTTTTTTGCGGTCAAGCAACAATTTAGGTATAATTTTTTAAAGAGAAAATGTACAACAATAAAAAAATTCATAATCTTCTTGATCTTCATTCAAAATATTATTTGGAAAAAAGTAATTAACCTTAAAGATTATAGAAAAAACTAACCAAAATAAAAAATTTGTATACCTACCTGTTGATGGTCGGTTTTCGTCAACAAGACTGCACCGGATTACCTTGCGGTGGCCCGTTGGGTTGCCGGTTAAAACTTGTAATTTAACAAAGTATTCTTGAGTTTGTGTTTTGACACTTTGGATGTACTGTGAAGAGAATTTAATATTGTGTTTATGAAAGTAAAAACGCGCGAAAGTTTTATAGCGGTTCACCTTTATGAAAAAAGAGTTACATCCACTGTACTGTATTTCTCTCTTTTGTTCCTTACAGGTTACATAAAAAATCTCTCTCTTTTCTCTCGGGGGCTTTGCCCCTTTTATAGCTTATAAGTTATATATGAACATTATCCAACGGTGGGCTGCTTTTAGGGCCTTTTGACGGTTCCTCGCAAGTGGCCCATCCACCGAGTGGCCTACTATCTCATTTGCCTAGACCGTAGCCTGTCAGCGCCTGTTAGACTGTTCACTCATCCAATTTGTCCCCTATTACGGCTCTGCAGTTCCTCTGTAATTTTCAACCGTCCATTTCAGGCGGTTTAGGGGCTCGTAATCATTCCCACTGACTTACTCCGAACCCAGACATAACTTTGGGATTTCCAACTTGTTACGTCAGAGATCTTTCTTGGGGCATGGGCCCAGTTGCCTCCGTTCTACCCTCGGCGCTCGCACCATACTAAGCAAGGTGTAGTCTCTCTCCCCGTCAACCCTATCATGGCACTTCTGATGCGAAGATTATATAGGCATCGACTGCATGTAAGGTCGACGGTATTATGAATCGCCCCATATGATCAGCCCTTTCACTTCATAAGGGGGTACGAGTTCTAGGCGCCGACAGCTACCTAACGTGGCAAGTATAGGGCCACGTGTTGCATGGTCATCATCCGACGCGTCGATACACATTTTCTCATACAACACTATCTAATTATGTTTATTATAATTAGTTTTTCTAATTGTAATTTTAATTTTTTCCATCTATATTTTCATTAGAAAATTTGCATGCTTGAAGACTAAAGCTTATAACAGAATTTTTATTCTTAATATTGATTAAAAAAATGGTTCTTAATAAATTTTTGTTTATACATTTGTCACAATTTTTTTAAAAAAAAGAAAATGCAACTCGAAAACACGTGCCCGTGCTAGTAAAACAATATAGAGAGATGATCACGTATGAATCATCATTATTTTTATCGCTTTACAATGATTTTAATATAAAATACATTATATTATTAACTCCCTAAGCCTTTCATTTGTGTAAAATTAATTACTTATTGTGAATCTTATTTAGCTAAAGGCACATTAAAAAAACAAAGAAAAAGGAAAAACAGGTGCCCAGGAGGAATTAGATTATATTCTAAAACGGTAATTTTTTGAGTTGTTATAAACGGATCATAATTGAATAATTAGATAATTAATTAATTTTTTAATGAATACAAGGATTTTGCGTATTATAGGGATTTGTTTTTCCTAATAACAATTGTTAGAATATATGTATAATTAATATACAAATTTGAGCTTTTTAAAATGATATCATTAAAATTTCTTTAAATTAATAATGCAATATATCAAAATATAGTAGTGTCTCATGTATTTAAATGTGATGATTATTAAGAAAAAAAAGGGTTGAAGTAACAAACGATATTTATGTCATAAAATATATATAAAATATCAGGACTAACATATGACAAATACATATTTTTAGAGGCTACTGTAACCCATAATACTATGGACCTAATGTTAGTTTACTAATCCATCCCAAAAGCTTAAACTGTTAGGAGGTGGGCCAACAATAATTTTATAGTTTAACACTCCTCCTCACGTGTGAGCTGGACAATGGGTAATCGTGTGGGTAAATTAATTAGAAAGCCCAACACGTGAATATTTAAGTCCGAAATATATTAAAGACTCAACACATGATGATAATTTTAAAATGGGGATAAAGAGTACAATTACGGGGGTTTGAACCCAGGACCTCCCGCTCTGATACTATATTAGTTTACCAATCCATCTCAAAAACTTAAACTGTTAGGAGATGGGCCAACAATAATTTTATACTTTAACACCCAACGTGCTACCAACTAAGAAAAATAGCTATATTGGATCCGAGATAACAAGTGTTGGATGGGTTGCTTTCCTGGGAGTTCAGGGGCTTCGTATTTGTAGAAATGGAATCCAAGATAATAAGGATTCTTATTGCTTTTTATATTTTTTTTTCTTTTAGAGTATTCGAGTCATTTTTTATTTATTAATAATATATTATTGACTAATAGTCATCTTTTTATTATTAACATCTAAGAAACTGAGTATAATTTAGAGAAGATTAGTACAAAATTTTTTTTTTATAACAGTCATCTTTCTATTATTAGCCTCTTAATTATAACTACCCTTGTATTAAAATTGATCAACTAAAACAAATTAAAAACAAAAGGGACAACTGAACACAAAAGGCAAATACTGATTTCACCTAAAATTTAAAGGGTCCATTCTAAAAAAAATTCCTAAATTTACTATGCATATTTGATAACTTTAATACATGCATGTATAGAAATGGGAAATATATATAGGGAATCAATGAGCCGACAATTATAAAAAATTTAAATAGCCAAACATTGTAATAAAAATTATGGAGAGATCTTTGATACTGTACGAAAAAAAGTAAATCTTTTAAACCTTTGCATTTTCTTTAGAGCTTGATAATCATTTTTTCGAATACAACTACAAATGGTCAATATCGGTATGTATTTTTTTATTTGATTCCCTATCAGAAAAAAAAAATAAAAAAAAAAACTAAAAATTTATGAATACAACTAAGAATGGTCAACAGTACCGGCATCATTTATTTATTTATTTTTGTAAGTTTCCCTATCACAAAAATAAATAAATAAACGTAACACTTGGGTTAGAAAAATATGAATGGTAATATAAAAATAAGGGTGCGGCCAGAAGTATGAGCAGTTAAGCAGCCTAACCCCAAAAATAAGGCACGTGGGACTGGGCATTCTAACCTACCCACTCCCTCCTCTCACATCAATAAGGGTGTCTACGGTCTGTATATATACCTGATCCGTGACTAGTGTTTTTTCCAATTCAGATTGCAAATTAATAACTAAAGTCATAATCTCTAAATTAAGCTAGCAAAACCCTTATCCTAGCTAGCAAAGTCAACTGTCATTATAGTTAATAATTAATATTAGCTAGCATGTCGACACCCTCCTCCGTCCAGGAAATCCGAAAGGCTCAACGGGCCGATGGACCGGCCGCCGTGCTGGCCATCGGCACCGCAAACCCGCCCAACTACTTCTTCCAGACGGATTATCCTGACTTCTACTTCCACATCACCAACAGCGACCACAAGACTGAACTCAAGGACAAGTTTACACGCATGTGTACGTACTACTTTCCATCTCCAAATTTTTATTCTTTTCATACTATATTTTCATCCAATTACCTCTCTTTATAACAATTTCTGATCATGCTACTTCTGCAGGATGCATATTAATGTAGTCCATCTTTGTCGAGCATCGTAATACATATTCACACACACACACACACACATATATATATATATAGTAACAATATTTAAAATGTGTATCATATCATGTTGAGTACATGCAATATATATATATATATATATATATACATGCAATAGAGCTAGGTGGAGTAATTGCAATATATACATGATCTAATATTCAAATTGATTTATTACAGGTGAGAAAGCAATGATAAGGAAACGTCACATGTACTTAACAGAAGAAATTCTTAAGGAAAACCCAAAGATGTGCGAGTTCATGGCGCCGTCACTGGACGCCCGGCAAGACATAGTGGTGGTTGAGATACCGAAGCTTGGCAAAGAGGCGGCTGTCAAAGCCTTAAAGGAGTGGGGCCAGCCAAAGTCAAAGATCACTCATCTCATCGTCTGCACAACCTCCGGCGTCGACATGCCCGGCGCTGACTACCAGATAACCAAGCTCCTCGGCCTCCGCCCCTCCGTCAAGCGCTTCATGTTGTACCAGCAGGGCTGCTTCGCCGGCGGCGCCGTCCTCCGCCTTGCCAAGGACTTGGCCGAGAACAACAAGGGCGCCCGCGTCCTCGTCGTCTGCTCCGAGATCACAGCCGTCACCTTCCGCGGGCCCTCCGAGCTCCACCTGGACTCTATGGTCGGCCAGGCCCTCTTCGGTGACGGTGCCGCCGCCGTCATTGTTGGAGCCGAACCGGACTTGTCGATCGAAAGGCCGATCTTTGAGCTAGTGTCGGCAGCGCAGACGATACTTCCGGACTCGGAGGGGGCAATTGACGGGCACTTGAGGGAAATAGGGCTGACGTTTCATCTGCTGAAGGACGTACCTCTGTTGATATCAAAGAACATAGAGAAGAGTCTGGAGGAAGCATTCACTCCGATCGGGATCAGCGACTGGAACTCCATATTTTGGATAGCGCATCCGGGAGGGCCGGCGATTCTTGACCAGGTGGAAGCGAAGGTGGGGCTGCACAAGGAGAAGCTGAGGGCCACTCGCGAGATGTTGCGCGAGTATGGAAACATGTCCAGCGCCTCTGTACTCTTCATATTGGATGAGATGAGGAAGAAGTCGGCGGAGGAAGGGAAGTCAACCACCGGAGAAGGCCTCGATTGGGGAGTCCTCTTTGGCTTCGGCCCGGGCTTGACCGTAGAGACGGTCGTGCTCCACAGCCTTCCCATCAATAATTAATTAATCGATCCATGGTATAATTACATGATCTGTGACAGATCAGAAAGATAAAGAAAGCTACATTTTTTTTTATTTTATTTTCCTTTTTAATGTCATACGTGTTTCAACAATAAGTACACCCCACGGCTAGTTTGATAATAGATCCAAGACAGATCTACGTGCAGTGTTAGAAGGTAATTAATAATATTTTGATGAAGGCGCTTGTAATAATTTAAGTTGTTATATTGGAATAATTGGCAATATTCAAAATATTCATATCATGAAATGGCGCTTGCTGTCATTAATTAAGAGAAGAGGGTCAACCATCGGGTGTTTGTCTTTTTCTCCTTTTGTTTTTATTCTTATTTTTATTTTTTTTCCAAATCAGGAGTGCCGTCATTTTGTCTCCTAAGAAGACTTGTATAAATATCGATTTACTCTACAGAACACTGTCTTTTCATGGTCTTCGTGTTTCAAATTATTTGAGAACTCTCTCTCCGCAATCTACTACTTTACGCGTTTCTTAATTTACAACATATATCAATTAATCTCAACGTCACATTATGGAGGATTATATGGTATATGCAGGCAAGGTTATTTTGCAACTCAGAAAGAGCAATTATTGTTGAACCTGAAAAAAAAAATGAACCAAAAAAAAAGCAAAAATAATTTGAGGGGTGGTTTTGACTTTTGTGAATACCCTCAAAAAAAAAAAAAAAAAAAAAAAAAAAAAAAAAAAAAAAAAACTCAAGTCACTCGTAAAAATAGTCAGATCTTGCCAAAAATAAAATAAAAAAACACAAAATCTACGTAGGGAAAAAAACAGAGAGAGAAAGTAAAGAAAGTCAGACTTAGATTCAGACAAAATAGAGTATTTTATATTCTATGCTTGGGGATAAATATTGCCTTGATTGATAAGTAAAATATTATTGGCTTGATTAATAAGCCATTGAGTTGAATCATTGACCGAAGAATAGTTGATCGTAATTCCAGAAGAATATTATATAAAAGATTTTTTCTCGATTCGATGTATGAATATGCAAGTAGCACGCTAAGTATTTAATGGCAAGTTGGCCCAAAGCGTAGAAAACACTCAAATTTGTATTATTTAAGAATAACACAATGTTTGTATGTATAGTTTAATACAAGATTTAAATTTAATACAATACATAATATACAGTATGATATTTAATACGGATAAAAATTTATGTATTAGATCATATTATACAATTTAATTTCATAAAATATAAAATGACGTCAAAATTAAATTTCATGATCGAAGTGATGTTAGGTGTACTTTTTAAAATAAATTACATTTTACCCCCTCAATTTTTTAAAAATTATACTTTGACCCCTTAACTTTTTAAAAATTATAATTTTATCCCTCAATTTGACCCCATTTTAATTTTGTGTGTAAAAGTACCCCTGTTGAACAACCCTACCTTCTTCCTTGTCCGCTCCCATTTAGATTGAGATTAGCGCCGAACTATGTTATAATTAGCCTTAAATTTTATCTGATTACAACTTAATACGTAAATATAATATGATGGTAAACATATTATAATGTAATTTACCATAAACCATCCATCCTATTGTATAAACATTATGCAATATAATACAATATTATATTATACAATACGGTGCACCTAAGGTGCCTAATTTGATTATTTTATCCTCCTCAATATATCATCCTTTATGCACAATTTTATGTGGGATCCACGAAGAACGTTCTTTTCAAGTAAAAGAAGATATTCCTGTCCGAGAAATACACATGATATGTATATGTGTGCTTTATACACGACCCTCTCTCCAAGAATACAATTCTTGTAAACAAGCATAACAAACTGCTGCAACTTCTTAAATAGTGCTAATGATGATCGGTAAGTACATATTCACGATCCTAATAGTAATAAACTAAATGTGATTGTTTAAATTATAAAGTTTAAAAAACGTGGTTTGATCATATGGGTTCAAAATGAATGAATTCATGAAGAAATTAAGTTTTATTATTATTATTGTTGTGTGGGAAAATATGCGTTGACACGTTGGATGACGACCATGCTCCACGTGGCCCAAAACCCGCCACGTCAGGTAGCCGTCGATGCCTAAAGCTCATTTCTCTCTCCGCCATATGGTGAAAAGGCCGACCGTATGGGACGATTCATACAACCGTCGACACTACATACAGTCGAGGCATGCGTGATGTGTTCGCAGTAGAAGCGGCGCCATGAGGGGGTCGACCGAGGAAGAGGTCGCGCCCTGTGAAGTATAGTGTAGGCGCATAGGGCATACCGCATGAATATGGGTCCACGTCCCAAGAAAGGCCTCTGAGGGGACAAGGAAAAATCCCTAGGTTACGTCTGGGTTTGGAGAAGGTCAGTAACACAGAAAATAAACCGCCTGGAATAGACCAATGAGAATCACAGAGGATCCGCAGAGTCGTAATAGTGGACTAAGTGGGTGAGTGAACACTCCAAAAGGTGCTAAGAAGCTACGGTCTAGGCCAGTAGGATGATAGGATACTTGAGAGAAACCATCAAGGGACCCCCCTGTCACAGTCCGCCCAAAAAGAGACCCATATGTAGTGCTGAAACTTTGGACGGGCCGCCCACGACCGCCCGAAAAGCTTGAGTTTTTGCCCGAGCCCGAGCCGCCCGAGAAATTTGGGCCGCCCGCCCGAGCCCGAATTTCACCTTGAACGGGCCGCGGGCTTGTATTAGGCGGCCCGAGCCCGGCCGGGCGGCCCGAGCCCGCCCGAATTGCCCGAATTATTTAAACTTTTTTTTAAATATTAAGTTATTTTGTGTTAAAATTTATATATATATATATTACAATTTGAAATTTGAAATGAACACACGAACTATATAAAAAAATTCTTTCTTTATTAATTTTTAAATTTATAATTCATGATTACCTCATTAAAAACTTTAC
>NW_010358469.1:62837-70943 GCF_000414095.1 Morus notabilis | reverse complement strand
GATTAAATTCATCGATCCATTATTAGCTTGCCGGTGAAATTGTATCTTATAAATGTTGATCGGCCCGATCCCAATCCTTAATGCAAACCAAGGCTTCAATCAACATTGAGTGACTGGTCTTTTAAAATAGAGATCATCAAATAGCGATGAAGTTATTAAACCAAACCAATCATTGAGTGACTTTTGATAAATTATCAATTTACTTTGGTATGCAAGTAGAAAGTTACTTTGATATAGAGTCACAAAGAGAGTGAAGAAAGTTGAAGAAAAAAGAGGATAATTAAGAGGATGAGGAGAGATTGTGAACAGAAAAATAGATAAAGATAGAAAGAAGAGTGATATAGAATAGAAAAACACGAGTATCTATAAGAACAAAACTGGCATTATATAGAAACAGCACTTTTTAAAAATAAAAAACAATAAAAACGTGATGGCAATGTGTTTCTTTCCTTGTGTATATTATTTTTTGAGGAATCATTTTATCATGTGATTGATTATAAAAAAGGGTCAAGAATGTGAAAATTGAAATATTAAACTGCTAAAATAGGAATTTGCTCTTTCTATTAAGGAATTGTGTGTTTACCTTAATTAAAAAGTTAAAAATTTAAATAACAAATATGGGCATTGGGTCTAGTGGTATGATTCTTGCTTTGGGTGTGAGAGGTCCTGAGTTCGATTCTCGGAATGCCCCAATTTGTAGCAACTAAAATTTTCGGGCGGTTTTGGGCAAATCGGGCAACTCGGGCTTCGGGTAAAATTCGGGTTTTCGGGCTTATTTTCAGGTCAGGCAATTCGGGCGGGTCGGCATGGTCGGAAAATTCAAAAAAATTCCGGGGGACGGCGGTATAGGGCGGTTAGACGGCAGCGGGCAAGAGAGTTAGTGTCAAATTCGGGCTGCCTGAGCCCGAACCCGAAAATCTAGCTTGGGCGGGCGGGAGATGGGCTTGCCCGCCCGAGCCCAAAAAAATTTGGGCTTCGGGCAGCCCGCCAACCCGAACTTCCAACACTGCTCATATGTAATCTGTAGCTATAAAAAGGAAAAAGCCCCATAGAGAAAAGAGAGCTTTTTTGTAAGCTGAAGAGCACAAAAGAAGAAATACAAAGAACTAGTCGATGTAGCTCTTTTTTATAGAGTGAACCACTATAAATTCGTGAGCCTCTTTACTTCCGTTTTAAGAACAAATCAATACATCTTACAATATACCTCAAAAGCAAACACAACCACTTGAATATACCGAGAAAATTATTAAACCACTTGAATATACCGAGAAAATTATTAAGTTTTGACCGATAACCCAATGAGAAACCGAGTGGTAATCCGGCGTAATCTTATTGACGAAAATAAACCGTCAACAATTATTATTATTATTATTATTATTATTATTATTATTATTGACGGTGAAATTTCGTCAACAAATTAATAACTGGGTTATGGTAGTTTGTGTGTAGATCAAACATAATTATAACGTGATTAAAAAAAATTAAGAGAAGATCAACATAAGAATTTATAGTGGTTCACCGTTAGAATTCAAAGGCTACATCCACTGTCAGATAGCTTCACTAAGTTCTGAGGAAAATATTACAATCAGAGAGAAAGAGTCCAGAGAGCCCGTTCTTAGCCATTCCCCCATATTTATACATCATATTATCATAATTGTCAAACTTCTAATCACATTCTGAGATTGTTTTACCAACTCTCGGAACAGTGTGTAACACCTCAAGAAATTAAACATGATTACTTAAGATAATTGAGATTTATTAGTGTGCCTAATCTGGTTTAATTAAATAATTATGTTCATTAAATGTTTTTGATATGTAAATTTAAATATTTCTAAAAATATTTCTAAGGGATTTAAATATTTTCAGTATTTATATTTTCACCCTAAAAAATATGTGTAGACACACTTTTTAGTCTACTTTTATAAATATCTTTTGAAAATATCTTGATTTTTCCTTTCTTTCTTTTTCTTTCTTTTTCTTTCCTTCACGTGTGTTCTCTCTCACTCTCCCTATCGTTTCTCTCTCTCTCTCACTCTCTCTTTGTTGTTTCTCTCTCTCTCGAACACACACACACACTCTCTCTCTCGTTCAAAAATTTGTCAAATCTTCCGAATCTTGAACCAAAGAAGAACTTTAAGGAGTTTTCAATGTCAAGAGAAGGATTTAGGGTAAGATTTCTGAAAAACTTCTCTTGAATCTCAAATTTTTTCGTTAGAAAAACTTACTTTTAGTTTAAATTGGATTTTGATAGATTTTGGGTAAAATCATGATGACAATTGGGAATTTTTGATTCTTTGGATTTGATTTATCCTTTGGAACCTAGATTTAGTAATTTTCTAATGACAGGTATTTTTACCAACAAATCAAGTACTTTTAAGCTTGATATTTGTAAGTTTTCAAGCATTTTTGTTAGTTTAATGTCTTTTGTGTGCTTTTTATAGGAATTATAAATAAATGTGAACTTGGATGATTTTGCATGAAGAAAAGAAGAATATTTGCCTAACTTGTGAATCAATGACAAGAGGAGGCGAAAGAGGATTTTAAGGTACAAAAGAGGTGGCTTTGGAATGCAAGAAAGTGTGCTCCAACCCACCTATAGCAGGAGTGGGTGAAATCGAATAAACCTTATAGCAGGAATGGGTGAAATCGAATAAACATGTGTGCAAAAAATAGCGAGAGACGTGATATGTCACCTCTTATAGGGGATATGTCGCCTGCCTTAGTCTGGTGCGCAGATAACAGAATAACATGCGATATGTCACCTGTAAATAGGCGATATATCACCTAAAGAAGCCCACAGGCCTACCCGCGTGCTGCAGCGCGCCCAATGGGTGCTGTAGCGCGCCTAAAGGGCCTAGAATTAGCCCCAATAGGCGCTGCAGCGCGCCTCAGCCCACGACAGTGAGCTCTTTCTTCCAAAAATGTGAGCTGCAGCGCATTTTCACACAGGCTGCAGCACGTGTATGAAACCCTAGCTCCGAAATGTTGTAGTATAACAGGAAAGAGTTGCCATTTGAGAAAGGGAGCCCAGAAATCTGAAGAAAATATTAAAAGGAGGCCGAAATCCTTCATCTTGGAGGTCCTTGGAAGCTCTTTAATGGATATTGGGTTTCATCTTCTTCCATCTATTTTTCCATGTTGAGCTAGACATTAAATATAGGACTTAATGTAGTTTTATTTGAACTATGTTTTGAATATTTTGTTGATTGTTAATTTAATTTCGTTTTCAATTCATTTATGTTTCTCTATGCTTAATGCTTCTAATTTATTTGGCCAATGAGTTAGATGATTTTTAGATTGCAAATTTGATGCTCGAGAGAGATTGAGTTCTTTATCTAGATTTGAGAAACATAGTCTAGGTTGTTGTGAGACCGAGAGGAGATCAACGGTTAGATAATCAAATTAGGATTTAGGTCATTGTGAGGCCGAGAGGCGATCAATATTCCTATTTTCTAATTCTAAAGGCGAAGCTTAATTTGTGTTTTAATATTCATTTCGAATAGGGATATTGTTTTGGGTATTTAAATACAATTCCTTGTGAGGCACTCAAGAGAGGTTACGAGGTGACATTAGAGCCTTGATTAATGAATTGAATGAAATTGATTAGCGATTACATAATAGGATGAACATAGGAATAATAAAGCAAAATCAAGTCCCTAGACCATTTGTGTATAGATACTTTATTTTTATTTTCTTATATTTATTTTGTTTTAGTTCTTAATCATCATCTTATTAGGTTGCCTAGATAAAGTTAAGTTACAATAATCGCGGTACTTAACGGTAATTCTAAACCCAATCCCTGTGGAGATGATACTCACTCACCTTATACTCAAAACTTGACACCGTACGCTTGAAAAAATTTATTATACAAAAATATTAAGCATCATTTTCCTTTGAAATGTCTCGGATTAAACTCGGATTTGTAAGTTTTTTAGCTGGTTCAGTGAGTTTTCCTCGCCCTACAGTTCCCCACCAGCCGACCAATGCGGTCGACCGGTTAGCAGACCACCAGCCGACCGGTGGTGATGCATATCTCTGTCACTGGTCGGTCGGTTGACAGAGGAAAAGGGTTGATTTATCTTAAAAGGCTGTTTGACCCTGATTTTTTAAGAGAACCCAATTTAGTTTCATTTGGGAACCTAAAGTAGATGGATTAGCATCTTTAATCCATGTTTTGAGATTAAAAATCCTTAGAATGATGATTTGAAACATTAAATGATTTATGAACTTGGAATTGGATTTAAGGCACACTAATAGGAAATCGAAATGTATAATTGAGACTGATTTGCTTTAGGAATGAGAAGTGAAACCTAAAGCGTTGTTTTATGTAAATGATAGTTGAGGAACTGGATTGAAGGTTTTGAGGAAACAGAAGCCGGAATAGCACAACGCTAGTAACAGGTTTGGTGCTTGAGAGGTAGGATTCCTTGTCATTTTCTTTGATACCTGTTTTAAAGAGTTTTAGCCTTACAAATATTTTAAAGAAATGACATGTTTGTGAAAGAAAAGTACTTTAACACAATAGCTTGATAATTGCTATTGGAATCATAATGAACTATTTCATAATTTTAATAAATGATTTCTTAAGATAAGATATCTTACGAACTGGTAAGCCCGCTGATGGCCTAAAAAGGATATACTGTAACAACCCCCCTAATATGGCTCTAAATTATCCAATTAGTCATATTAAGTAGTGTTACTTCTTAACCTTCCCTTAAATTGACCTAACATGTTATGCGTATGAAGTATAAAAATACGGGCAAATTTGAACTTTTTAAACTTCCTAACAAGCAAAGATAATCAAAATATGTATAATATACTCCAACAGGCTGGCCAAATATATACAATATAATACATCTATCAAAAATAAGATCAGCCTTATACTATGTATACCCCCACGGGCTCACACAATCCCTAAGTACAATGAGGGCCTCCAAAATACAGGTCAGTTTGTCCATATACACCTGTCTCAGTCCTCAGGATTGCGCCAGCCAACCATCTAGTTCATAACTAATGCTGAGATGTACCATCATCTGCACCACCATAAAAATAAGTGAGCTAAAGCCCAGTAAGTAGATAATGCATGATATAGCAACAATGAGAATATGCATGAGCTCATGACTTGTTAACATCATACATTTTAACTTTTCATTCATTCTTTTATCTTATGCGCGTAATTATTTAGACAGGGTGGTATCCCAAATACCTCATCGGACCTTGTGGCCACAACATTCATAACATCAAATGCCGTCGTGTGGGGTAAAACACATTTTTCACATTTAAAACCAATTCTTCCTCTTGATCATCGAGGAAGTTTCCCGCACCGCAAGTCTTTATTGAGATAAAGGTCTTTCGACCTAGTGATCACAAATTATATTATAAAATGCCGTCACGTGGGGCTAATCATAATAAACACAAATCCTTCCCCGTGATCATCGGAGAAGCTTCCCACGCCGCAAGAGGTCTGGCAGTCTCTTTAGAGACACAAAACCTGTCAAGAACTACAAAACCATCATTTAACTCTCTCTTCACTTATAATATTCATTCTTTTCATTTTATGTTCAATGGTACATATCTTTACATCATGTCATGCATGCATGGTTATTCTAACATCAATAACACATGTCTCATATACTCACATGTCACAACTTTGAATCACATAGTATATGCACGACTTTTATGGTGATACATGTGATATTCTACTTACCTTGAGCCTTAGAATTGATATTGAGGCTCTCTCGTATCCTCTCAGGGAATCCGGTGTTCCACTCGTCTGAAAAATTGAGTATTTTAACTAACATTATCACCCGACCAACAATCACTAATAATTATGTATTAAGGAGCTCATTTTCCTAATTTTTACTAATTTTTTTAAATATTTAAATAATTAAAATAATATTTTAAAAAGGGACTTCGGGGCCCTGAAAACCCTTGACTATGCCATTTGGCCTAGTCAGGCCGCGTCCTGGCCAAGCAGCCCCAAGGGCGTACCTGGCTGGGTGCCCCTGGCCTACTTACGTGTACACAGGCATGCCTGTGTGGCCTACAGCGCGCGCCCACTAGGCCAGGCGTGTGCCTGGTGTGGCTTGGTGCACGGGCAGCACCAAAACATGGCCTAACTCTCTCATTTTTTATCCAAATTAAATCAAATTTTTTTCTAAAAATTTTAGTAGAGTTTCCCCTTCATTTTAACACTCCCTAAAGCATAGAAACACCTGTTCTGCAACTTAAACAAATTTAAATTCACCAAAATTCATAAAACATCTTGAAACCACAAATTCATCCAATACCACAAACTGGACCAACCTCAGATTTTAGGTTATAACTCCCAAATCAAATTGAACTTGCAAAAACTGTGTTCATGGAATTTATTTAACATATAAATGAGCCTGCCCTGAGAAATTCAGATCAAAAGAAGCTTTCTAGCCTAGGTAACCATGTACAAACCTGAACCGGTTTTGAAATAGTCCTGTTTCTGGACAGCTTCCACAAACGAACCTCAAACCACCACTTTCCTATTGAATTTGATTATACCCTTTTATGAAGATCCTCCTGACATATAAGAGACCGTGTGGTTCAAATATTATAGTCGAATTCAAAGGAAAACCCCCTGAACAGAATGGAACAATACTGAATACCTAAACAGTGGCTTACCTTAGCCCAGTTTGAGTTTTCTTGCAATTAAGCACCCAAAACTTACTAAACCACCAAAGATTTCTCTTATCCTCACTTGAGGCTTAATGGAAATGGAGTTTTTCAGAGGTTGATAGTCAGACTTAGAGTTTTTAGGGCTGATAGCTTAAGCTACTTGCTTAATAAACTTTTTAAACAACCTAGCAACCACTTTAAGTACTTCACCATGAAGTACTCTCACCTAAGCTGCCCTTGTGTCAAATTTCCAGCAGCTAACCTCTTTCTTTAAAGTGTAAAACACTTATACAAAAGCCCAAGTACACCTTAAGTCACAACCTATCATTTTTCTTACCAAATCAAGCGTATGTGCTCATACCGATTTCTTGTATGTTATAGATGTCATCTACAAATCTTAAACCATTCATAATCAAAACTTTACACTAATATTTCTAAAACCTTCCATACATTATAAAACATACCCTAATGAACTTCTAAAGCAATAATAACTGCCGAAAACCCTAATCTAGGCTTGAAAGCCCATACGCTGAAAATTGAATCAAACTAGGGTTTTTAAAGTAGTCCCACCCTATAATTCATGTGGAACTCAAGTCAGCCCTTCGTAATAAATCTTATCCACTTATATACTCATTATAAAATGTCCCTTACTATATTATGGTCTATTCACCCAACAAAACGCATAGTAAACCTTCTCGATACATCTAAAGTCAACCATTTTTACTCATTTTTTTATACTTTTAAAATATTTGAGCTCCGTTACCTATCAAGTTCCATATGAAATCATCCTTAAACTTCTTTTTCTTCATTCCCACTTACCGGATTCACCTTCAAGCAAACCTGTAACTTATGAATACAATATACAAATTTAACACTAAATGCACATTATCAACCTGATCATGCACCTTGATGACAGATAAAACATATAACTCATATGCATATAAATGTAAAATCATGCAATGCATTGGCCAACTAGTATGTGAGAAATCTAGGCATCACATATACAGCGAGTATCCTCGGGGGCAGAACCCGGAACCCAGACTGGGCCCTACGGTGGTGATAAGGCTTGTGTTGCGGTTGTGTAAGTAATTTATAACACTAAATGCACATTATTAACCTGGCTGTTGTGTTGGAACTAAATATCTTTATTTACTTGCTTATTCATTTATTTACTTGTTTATAAAGTTTATTTAAAATTACATCCTACTAGGCCTTCTGCTCACGTTTTATTTTGTTTTTATAAATATTAAACCCCTCACAGGTGATGCTAGAAGCAGCATTGAGTAGCTGAAGTAGTTGCTGTTGGGAATAGTGTCCTAGAAGCATGAGATGTAATAGGATATTTATTATTTATTTAATAAAATAGTTTATTCATTATTTTATGTGCATATATTTATGAATATTTTATGAATATCAATGAAAATTCCATGATTATTTATGTAACCTTAAATATTGTAT